>NC_056741.1:1895453471-1895637618 GCF_019279795.1 Protopterus annectens | reverse complement strand
ATTCATAATGCTGGTTGCTTCTCGTGTCAAGTAGCACCAAGAGAGTATTAAAAAGCTCATAAACATGTTTTCCTTAATGTTTTGTGTTTTTTGGAAGATTTATCAGTTAAACGGCAGAAAAAATAAGGTTTGAAAATAGGTTTCCCCTTTACCGCCAGCATCTCATATCAGTTAAGCAAGTCCCATTCTACTTCAAATGCGTTAAGCAATCCATATCTTCTGAGCTTCCTACATAGAAAAACAGTAAGACATCAACTGAGCAATCTACACATACCGAACAACATTACAACAGGGACTTAGCATTCCACATCTGTTCAGCCGTAACACATAGGAAAATCAATGACATTCAATCAGCCTTTGCCCTGAGAATAGAAGCATCACAACATAAAAGCAAAGCAGTACTACTTCTTACAAACGTTTGTAAACCCTTTCCTATTTTTACTGACAAGCTTCTGTTCTAAAGTTTCTTCAGAACTGTTTGTAAAGCTATAAGAAATAAAGAGTTTATTTAACATAAATTGCATGTGTCCCGTTTCTTCTTTTCACCAATACATACAAACATAGCAGGTTAAAGCTGAAAAACAATCTTTTCCACACAAGAACAGGGCTAAAAGTAATCCGTTCCAGAATCTGAAAGCAGCTAATCCGTTTTAACTATGCGTGTGTATAACATCGTACAGTAACTCTCACACTCCTTTCAGGCCAGCATACGTATACACGCAACCACTGCGATTGCTGAATTCAACGCTTGACATCTTTACAGCAAGCTACCCACAAATCCTAAAATTTTAACCCTTAATCATTTTACAAACCCACCACCAATATCCTAGCAAACTTTTGAACAGTTTACCCTTCCCGATTACACTTATTATTTGTGTAGTGGAGAATTAATTCACTTATTCATGTTTGATGGGAGAGCTCACCCACATCTGTGGATGTGTATTAATACACAGCTGAGCAACAACAGTAGCCCTAAAATGTCTTGCATTCTGTGGTTTGTAAAGCATCACAGCACTGCAGAGATATCTCTGTTGTAGTCCTCCTTGGGATGCAGACAAATCTGCTAAAATACTTGTTGGTTAACTGCCACCAGTGGAACCTCACACAATACCAGATTCCCCATGGTAATAAACATGGTGAACATATGTAACGGGGTCCATGTTTGGCTACAGAAAGGAATAAAATGCGAATGGCTAAATCTCTAATGGAAAAGAGCAAAACAAAAAGCCGCAAACAATGACATCAGCAAAAATAAATTCATTGAATGGCCATAGTTGGCCAACAACCAGAAAATAATGCAATGTGTATGGTAGGCGAAGGGAAATCTTTTAAATTTGCCCTATTCCCCACTGCAATGCAATCTCAGAGTCAGTGTATATAGTTGGGGTGTGGGGGTACAGCCCCCCCCACCTTTGTTGGTTTTGTTTGCTGATTATGCCCTTTTGATACATTTCTTTTTGATGATGTCCTTGTTCACTGCTTTTTTGTTTCACTCTGTTCCATTCAAGATTGAGCTATTTGCATTTTATTTGTTTACGGTAGCTGAACATAGGCCTATTTAATGATTATGATTCATTCTCAAATGATCGACATTCATTGCATTCCTATGGCATAAAACAAGGACAGTGACTTTGTGTAGACATTTCTCCACAACCAAGAACTGAGCCAACAACTTTAAGAGGAAAAAAAAAAAACAAAAAGGAAAATGGTCACACCAATACATTCAACACTCACTATTCGCATTGTATAAACATATTTTTAAGAATTCTCACCATTATTTTAGTTTGTTTGGTTTGGACATGGTGGTAAAGAACCCCAGAAGTGGTCATTTGGGAGAATTTGATTGAAGCATGAGAAGTTTTATGGCAAATTAAATTAAGTGCACTTAATGCATCCTAGCTTAACCAATTATATTTCATTGCCAGTATTTTTAGGTTAAAATCATATGTTGTATAAATCTACTAATGCATGTTGTATAAATGTCCTGATGCATGGTATTGCTTTTAATGTATTTTTATCATAGTATTTAAGAAGGTGAGGATTTGTAGAATACTTGTTTATAGATTTGAAGACAATATACCTGTTATTGAATTGGATGTTAGTGATCATATGATTTTAGAGAGGGTTATTTAAACAGGGCTGATCTTTTCATTAAATGATTCTGAGGAAATCTATGTTATAATCGGACGAAAGTGCTTAATCTTTGTTGTTTTACTAATAAAGTGAACATCAGAGTGACCGTCTTTCTACCTGGTTTCATTTTTAATTGTTTTACAGTGACAGTGTGCCTAGGGAAGTGCTGTGATGCTAAACTGTTGGCATAGAGGGTTTAAGGCCATAAGCTGTAGTTCCTGTGGTACCGGGTTTGATTCCTTCATTCCTTATTTACCTACTGTGTGACCTTGAACACGTCACATATTTGGATATTGCTCCTGGTTCACCCCCCCCCCCCCCAAGAAAGGACTGTGTCTACCTAGTTAACAAATTGGTATTATGTTTATAAACCACAGTAGTTCCTATTGACATAGTAAATGCAGAGCACACTATGCTTTTGAATTTTTTTCAGCAGCATAGACAGTGTTAAACATGTATGAGAAATATATACAGCAGGTCAGACTGGTATTCACTTTTGTGTAGAAGGGTATAGTGTGCTGCATGTAAATACCAGTGTGAACAGGCAGTTTGTGTGTGTGTGTGTGTGTGTGTGTGTGTGTGTGTGTGTGTGTGTGTGTGTGTGTGTATATATATATATATATATATATATATATATATATATATATATACAGACACACACACATATATATACACACACACACACACACACACACACACACACACACACACACACACACACTGTGAAGCTGCATCTTTTTAAATTGCCTTAATATTGGTGATAATTGTAACATTCCCAGAATACTTGGGTTAAACTCTCAGTAGCAGACACACACCTTTGCACATTAATTTATTTGTCTTTGCTAATTGATAAGTACTAAGTTAGCTGCCCTTGCAGCCCATTTTAAGCTTAGCCAGTTTCCCTTTTTGTGCTCAAAATAATCTATCCCATTTGATTATACTTTTGCTTTACCCAGCCCATCTCGTGGACAATAATTTTATATTACCCCTAATGTGAATAACTGAGATCATAGCTTAGAGAATTTGAGGGTTCATGCAATAGGTAAAGCATTTAGAAGCTGCCTCTGTCCATTAGTAGCACAGAGGCCTGTCCTGGGAGTAAATGTTCTGTTTCCCATCCATAGATCTAAGTTGTGCTTGAATGCAGACATGGATCAACTTTGTTTAATGTGGATGGGGAGTCTGTTCCCCAACAGCGGTATCCTCTGTGAGGTGTGTGGTTTCCTCTGTGAGGTGTATCTTTCACTCCAATCTATTCCTTTAATGTTGCAGAAAGGCTCAAGTCCCTAGACAGTGTATTGCTCATGCCTTTTGACTTTCTGAAATGTGACAAATCCATCAGTAATAGGTCTGAGTATGACTTGTATGCCAGACATGGGTCATGCAGTCTGTATGAAACAGAGTGTAGTGACAGGGCATTGAGTCGGTTCATGTAAGACATGTTTTGGCCTTGTATCTTTTTAGCAAGGTATCTCTGTGGACATTCCACTTTATTGCATGTGTCTGGACAGATACATGCCAAAGGTGACATTGTACTTAATGATTGGCCTAAAGAGGGCTAAGTAAAGGGGGACAATGACAGCCCTAGATCTAGACAAAGGTACCCTGTTTATAAGTTGTGCAGTATAGAAGGACTTTCTTAAAACAGTAGTCATGTGTTTTCAAACGTTAGGTCATTGTCCACATAACGTCCCAAATCCTGAACTGGGTCAGCTGTCTTTGTTGACTGGGAAAGTTAAACTGCGCAATGCCCTTTTTTAAGGGAGCCTCAGGAAGCAAAATGACATATTTAAAGTCACATTTTTAAAGTTGTGTTTCTTATACAGTTTCCAGTGGAAATTATAGTACATTATGTATTTAAGTACATTATGGTACAATCGGTAAAGTTAACGGAGAGATTACAGTGTAAAATTATAGAGAAAAAGGTCCAGCAGCATTATTTATACAAAGTTACATTTTTATGCATTTTCTGATGGAAGAAAAAATGTGTCTAGGCTCATAAATCACAATCTAGTGAATGTATCGAAGAAGTTACAGTGTAGAGTTAAAGTTTCAGCAATAAATAAACTTTGGTGGGGTAAATGCATCGAGAGTATCCCATGAAGCAAGAGTAATGAGGTAGTTGAAAGGTATTAATGACAAGGAGAGGTCTTGTCAGTTCTAGTATTATGAAACAAAGATTACTACAGGAGAGTACTGTAGGAAGAACTACTGTTGTAAATGGAAAGCGGTATTAGAGTAAGAGTTAGGGAGGTGACAGAGAAGATTTTAGAGTAGTTATGATTTATGACTTTCTAGAAATTGATAGGATGTAAAGGTAGTGGTAAGTGCAGATGATTAGGGTGAGAAAATGGATTGGAGCCTGGAGTAAGTTCTGGATGGTGATTTTGTTATCCTGGTGAGGAATAGGAACATGACCAGGAGTGGTTAAGATGTTATGTGGGCAGTATCTTGAAGTTTGGGAGATTATTTGGGTAGGGATGGTGTTCCAGAGCTTTGAGACATGATCCACCTGCTAGGTTCCAGAGGTTTAAGACATAGTGTGATTACACAGATTAATCTGCTAAGTTCCAAAGCTTTGAAATGTATTGCGAGTGCATGGATTCACCTGGTAAGTTCCAGAGCTTTAAGACATAGTGTGAGTACATGGATTCACCCATTAAGCTCCAGAGCTTTGAGACAGTGTGAGTATATGGATTTAACTGCTAGGTTCCTGAGCTCTGAGACATAGTGTGAGAATATGGATTCACCTGCCAAGTTCCCTTACCTGCTTATATGTAGTAAAAGTTCACTGGAATGGAGATCCTTGATAGGGAGAGTAGTGGTTTGGGGTATACAGTAGTGATGGGCATTTTTTGGGTGGTGGATAAGTTTAAATGCTCTTATTAGCCAAGATATGTTTAGGTAGTTTGGGCGTTCTAGCCCATTGAGCTGTTTTAGGGCTAGACAGTGGTATGCCCTATATGAAAGCTTGGTAGCAAACTGCTACGTTGTTGTAACAAGATGCTAGTTTGTTTTTTAGTGTGGGGTTTAGCTTTGTGAGGATGGGGGAAGCATACAGGAGGGATGAAAGAAGATAAACTGAGGCTTGTGTTGGCCTTTATGTCTCTGTAAGGTATGGCTTGGCCCTATAGAGGACATCTGATGTGTGCAAGATATATACAAGTACCCAATGACTTAAGTATGGACAGTATGTGGATGAAGGTAAGGTGGTTCATACAGCCTAACTTGATCTGGCCAAGGCCTTTGATACCATTCCCCACTCAGGAATCATAGAAAAACTTACTAAGCTAGGCATCAACCCCTATAGCACTAGGTGGGTTGCAGACTGGCTCATAGATAGAACCCACAGTGCGAAAGTAGCTGACTCCAAGTCAGACTGCCGGACATTCACAAGTGGAGTCCCACAGGGGTTCAGTCCTGGGTACTCTCCTGCTTGGTATCCACTTCTCTGAATTCCAGGCCAACATGAAGGGACTGTGGCTGACAAAGTTTGCAGATGATTGCAAGTTGGGAGCTGTTAATAACTCCCCAAGTGATGTTGATATCCTACAGAAAGGCCTCAATGAGACCAACGACTGGTGTCAGAACCTTGGCCTTAAGCTCAATGCCAAAAAATGTGTCTTCATCCCCTTTGGGAAAAACCCGGTTCCCTTGAATTACCACTTTGATGGTGGTCCACTGAACACAGAAGGCATTATAAGAGATCTGGGAACACAGGTTAACAGCAACCTCTCTTTTGACCACCACGTTGCCACTGTGGTCAGAAAGTCCTTCTATGTGGCACATCTCATTACTAAGGGTTTTGCATCCAGGAAGAAAGAGGTCATTGTCTCCCTCTACTCTTCCCTCATTAGGCCAATCATCGAGTGCAATGCCCCATTTGGCATGTACCTCACTAGACACCTGCAACAACTGGAGAGGCTGCAAAACTACCTCAGAAAGAGGATCCTAGGCCTTAAACACCTGTCCTATATGGATAGACTCAAAAAGAACTCCCAACTATTCTCTGTCTCATATCACCTACTTAGAGGCGATCTCTGCTTGACTTACAAAGCCATATCTGACCCAGCTCTGGTAGAAATGCTACATCTAAAGAAATACCAATCCCTCCACACCACACACTCCGGAGTCCTCAACCTCGTTACCAAAATCAACAGAACATGCTGGAGGGACAGTTTCAAAACCCAGAGACTGCCCATGCTATGGAATAGACTTTCCATACATGTCAAGCAGAGCACCTCACTGGCCCTCTTCAATAGAAATTGTGATGAGTGGATGGGAAATTGAAAATTCATGCCGAGGATCACTCCAGTGGCTCTGCTTGGCTGAGGTACTAGGAACTAAGGTTGGGTGGCATAATGCCAGGGTAATCCTATGGGCTAGGCTTGTAAAGGCTCCAAGGCCATTAGCCTAGTACACACCTATGAACCAGTGTTTGGTCTCACAAAGGGGCTCCCAGTGAGAGTGGGTATGAATCAGTGTTCAGCTCAGAACCCATTGCTGTTCATACTGGTGATGGACTACATTAGCAAACTGGTCAGAGCGGACAGATCAACAAAGTTGCTGTATGCAGACGATGTGACATAAATATGTAGACTCTGAACTAGAACTTCAGCAAAAGAATAGGGGAATGGAATGCCAAACTAAAGAAACATGGGATGAAGTTGAGTACAGATAAGACCGCTGTAATGGCAGGAAATAGTGGAGTTTAGAAGAAAGTGGGAATCGACATAGAAGAGAAAATAGTGGAACAGCTTAACAGCTTCACGTATCTGGGAAGGGTGATTTAGGAGAAGGGATCTTTGAATGAGGAGGTCAAAGCTAGAATCAGAGGGGCTGCAGCCAGCTGGCACAGCCAAAGCAGCTCCAAATTGCAGAAAATGTCAGAGAACAGATTACAATGGTTCAAGCACATGTGCAGAAAAACAGAAGGCATTTTGGTGAAGATAATTCGAGACAGACGGGAAGAAGGCAAGAGGAAACAAGGGATTCAGCAAAGAGATGAATTGATTGAGAGAAGACCTGCGACAGTCTGACATGAGTGTCAAAGAAGGCAGGAGAAATGAATTGAATAGAGAGAGATGCCAAGAGTTGACACAGCACCCCGACCCCATGTAGAAAATGAGGAAAAAGGAGACTGATGATTGTTGTCATTTGGCAGCTTGTTCCCTTTCAGAGAAGTTGGTAATGATCCATGAAAGATGGTAACGGATGATTCCAAAAGCAAATTCTATGGAAAGAGTGTGAAGCTGTATAAAAATGCCTTTGACAGATCTAGGAACAGGATAGACTCTAGTTTGCTGTCATTTCTGTATTAGATTATGAATATTGGTTAAATGTAAGAGCGCAGCTGTACTGTGTTGGGATCTGAATCCATGCTGTGTATTCAATATCCGTTTATTTGAACTAAGGTAGTGCACCAGATGACTGTGGATGCACTTGTTTAGTATTTTTGACAATTTTGATAGGATAGCAATAGGCCTGTAGTTAAATTTAGTAGATGGGCCTCCTTTGTGTAGTGGTATAAATGTAGGATTGTTCCCAAATAGTTGGAACCTATTTTTCTGATCTGGACCTGTTGCTAGGATAGAGACTGGAAGAGCTATAGCATCTGCAGCCATTTGCAGTCACAAATAATCTGCTGGGAGTTGATCAGGAGTAGAGAGGTAGGCTTTCGTTTAAGTGGAAGATTTTTATGGTGGAGGTTGTGTACAAGATTAAAGTGAATTACCTGTGATTGGTTAGTGCAGGTGCTGGGTAGTATGAGGGGTGTAATAGTATTATCGTTAGGGAATTTATTATTTGAATAAAGTTAAATTGTGAGAGGGGTGGGATCTACAGTATTGCTAGCTGATGGGGACAGTGTGATAGTTTTGCCTGGGTGTAATAGTTTGTTTAGGGCTGTCTATAATAGTTTTGTATTTTTTTTAAACATAACCTTTATTTAGCATTATCACTAGCAAAAATACCAGAATTACACAAATTCAGTTAGTGCAATCATGAATCCCCATAGTCCATAATTCTGTACAGCACTAGTGTCATACAACTCTAGTAGCTCGACTATTTAGACACCTCACAAATGACTGATCCCAGTGTTGTTTATCAAAAGTCAGATATTACAACAGAGCACCCTAGGGGCTCTATTCCATCTTCGAGCATTGCCCCTGTCAGCCAGGGAAGAAGACTAGAAGACTTAACATTTGTATATGTATATATATATATATATATATATATATATATATATGTGTATATATATATATATATATATATATATATATATATATATGAGACCTGTACCTCTCTCTCTCTGTGTTTGTGTGTGTACATATGTATCTGTATATATCTAATGTAAAAAAAATCAGCCCCTAAAGCGGGTTCCCATAATCAACCCAAGGAGCAGTCTTTCTTTTAAACCCAGGCTTCATGTAACTCAGTAGAGACCAGGGTTGTCATTTCTTTTCAATTACTCATCACAAGATTCTATTTCTAGTTCCTTAATCCCACTCATTAAAGAAATGCTGTCTGTTTCAATGCCTGGTGCAAATCTTTAGTTACTAAGCATAATAAATACAGCAGCTGATCTACATTAGCCCTAGGACCTAAATGTCAAGGGAATATTCTGTATGTTCAAATGGGAAAGTGGTCAGCCTGTTAAAAATGTCTTCTACACCATGGTTGAGGTTCTGTAACCCTAGACACTCCCACAACATATGTATCCAGTCAGCAGAAAGGGGTGGCCTTGGACCTCTAGCAAGTTGGGAAAACTATAAAGAGCGTTCTTTGAATTCTGCTTGGTATATAAAAAATTGAAAAAGACATTGCCAACCAAAAAAATCTAAATCTTTGTGATCTATAACAAACCAGGGAAACCTTAACACTTCTGTCCACTGCTGGGGAGTGATTGCTAACCCTAGGTCAACCTGGCAAACACTCCTATTTTACAGGTAATTTATAGTTTATAAATCTGAGTATCCCTTGAGAGGGAGCTCCACCTCCCCTACTATCTAATATCCATTGTGTTAGACTCTGGTGATCCCTATGAGAAACCATAGTCATCAATCTCCTCTCTAACAATCAGATTGTACTCCCTGGAGCATTTCCTTTGTGAGGTTAAATAACTTACAAAACATGTATCCTATTGTACAGTGGAAATACAACAGTTGTTTCCAGTGAATTGGGCATCCTACCAGACAAGCTTTTTTAGCTAGCTGGGGTCTGGGACGCCAACACCTCACCTTTTTAAAGGGTTCAAATCCCCTGCTCATTTCATTGCCCCATCTGCCCCACAAACCATCTTAACTGGACCATTATCTCATCCACAAATGTATAATTTCATCTGCCAGATAGTCCTCGGGCTTTTTGCATACATACATACATACATACACACATACATACATACATACATACAAGTATTTCAAGCATGGGCATTAATGCCCTTCTAGCTTGCCAATATACCAAAACACTTGTTCCCATAATAAATGTCCAGGCTGTTCTTAATGTAATTTGGTAGTCTGTTCCATGCATCAGCTACTCTGTCAGAAACCCAATTAGTGCACTTCTCAGTCCTATAGAATCTTCTACATAGGTTTTCTGATGATTCTCTAGTACTTTTTGATAACCCCAAACATTCCCAGAGGAAGCTGTCTCTACATGCCCTATATACCTGAATAAGATCTCCTGTTAGATATTTGTAAGAGACATTGTACAAATTCATTCATTTTAGTCTTTCCTAATAACTTAAATTTTCACATCCATGGGTGCCCTTGGTATATTTCCACTGTACTCTTACCAGTTTACTCATGCTTGTTTTCTTATAGGGTTTCATTATTGTTATTCCATACTCAAGTCTGGGTCTAATGTAACTAACAAACAAAAAAGTTCATTATTTTTGATTTCCTAGACTTTATAAATATTTTTATAACCAATAGTTTTATAGTTATCATTAACCAATTGGGTGATATGATTATAGAAAAACTCATAGTTGAATCTACCCATATACAGAGGTCCTTAAATTAGTCTACAGTTGCAATCACTGTGTGCTGTATTAAATATTCATCTTTCAATTTGTCTCCCCAGATCTCATATGCTTAGTTTTTGATGTATTTATCAGCATATTATTCTCCTGTGCCCAAATAGTCAATTTAGTCAAGTTATTTTGCAGACGTGCCTTATCTGTAACGCACGTAATCAGTTTACCCAATTTCAGGTCGCCTGCAATGTAGACTGCAGAACACCTCAGATGAAAATGTTAGGTCTGAAAGATACAATCTAAACAAGTAAAGGCCTAGGACAGAGCTCCTGTGGGGACACCCCAACTGTAACCAAGGATTTCACCTGTCCAGTTGCTGTATGATACTTGCCATGTCCTATTTGTAAGCCATACAGCTATCCATCTTATCAAGAGTACATCAATACCTAGTTGTACTAATTTATTGATCAGTGTTTTATGTATGACCCTGTCAAATGCTGAAGTTAAATCTATATAAATTACATCACAGCGCAATTTTTCATTCATAGCTGTTATTATATTGTTATAGAATGTCATGTTACAGGTGGTAATAGATCTGTTTTCAACATATGCATGCTGTTATATAGTTTCAAGTCCCAACCTATCCAGTTCTGACAATAACCTATCCAATATTACCTTTTTCATTATTTTTCCACAACATGAAAGTAGACTTAAGGGTCTATATGACTCTGGGTTTGTCCTACTCCCCTTTCCCTTAAAGACATGTTTAATAAGCTCATGTCTCCAATATTAAGGAATCCCCGTATTTATATGACCTAGTGAATAATAGATATAATGGTATCTCCCTTTTTTAATTTCTCCAAATTTTTGGGATTTCTAATACTGTGATGGGAATGGACTCCATTCTTAAGTCAAAGTACTATTAAAGTTCATGAAATTACTATTGTTTCACTCTTTGATGTCAGCCAGTAGTGCAGCACCCTCAATGTGCCCAGTAGTCACTCATTCTGCAATTCATACATAGTTACATGTATTGGTACATATCTAAATATGATTGTAGACTCTTTTTTTTTTTTCTAAGACCCATTGCTCCTACTACTGTTGGAACTATATAGGTATCTTTTTTCCACATTGCTCTTGTTTCTGCCTGCAAATCCTGACATTTTATGACTTTGTGTCACTCTGTACACAGGACACTGTAGTCGCTGGGTGTGGTGATTTCAATGATAAATGCTACTTTTGTCTTCTTTTCCTGGACCACTATATCTGTTTTTTTAGCATCTATCTTTTGCACTGTTGGTAATGGATGATCCCATGTGATGTAGACTTCATCATTTTCTATGATGCTTTGTGGCTAATATTTCCAGTGTTTTTCAGCCACTTCAGTACTATAATGTTTGCACAATCCTCAGTGCAACAGTCTTGCCACATTATTATCCTTTCAGTATACAGTCCTTCAGCAACGAGGTGTGCAACTGTTTCCAATTCTGTTTTACAAAACCTACATTGGTCTGTTTTTCCCACATGTTCAATGTACTTTGTAAACCAACTTGTACGCAGCCCACTGTCTTGGACCGCCAATATTAAACTTTCATCTCTTGGTTTAAATTCGCCTCTACTTAACCATTCCTGCATTCGTTCCTGATCAACATGAGGTTCTTCCGGAAGTTTTCTATACTTGCAACTATATTTATGCTTTTTCCACATTTCTTGCCTTCTCATCTGGTCCTTCACCTTGTATTCTTTTTTTTTTTTTTTTTTGGCACATTCAGTTGCTGCCTGATTTTTTTTTTATCTACTTCTGGTTTGATTTCCATTCCTGCTTGATACCAATATGCTTCTGCTAGCCTAAGCACGGAAGTCCTCATAGATTTATTCTCCTCATGTTTCAAAACTTTCACTATATTTGGGTCTTGTGAGGTCAGCAGATGTGTGGAGTCCCACGATTGCATAGCTATACATATAATCAATTTCAAGGAGGCCCATCCCTCCTTCAGATCGGGGAGTAAGTAATCTTGGTATGCACTGAGTTTTATAACTCATTTGGTGAGCATGAAGCATCCTTCTTATTTTCCTATCTAATCTGTCCAGCACTTTTTTGGGGCCAGTCATTCACTCCAAAACAGTAAGTTAGGACAGGAAGAGCAAATTGGTTTATAGCATGGATTTTATTCCCGGATGTCAACGCTGTTTTCAGGATTAATTTAAGTCTTCTAAAGTACTCCTAAGTTTTATTTGCATTTGTTCATGTTTTATTGTTGATCCTTCATCAGTTCCCAAATATTTAGACACTCCCTCTTTCTCAAGTTCTTTTATATCACATTCTTGTCCCAAACTGATGTTTCCTTGGTGTTGAAGTTTTCCTGCTTTAAAGGTTGCTTTTGCACATTTATTAAGACCAAATGACATTCTTATGTCATCTGAAAAAGTTTTGACAACTTGCAGTTGTGCTTTCAGTTCCTTATCTGATGAGCTATGCAGTTTCAAATAATCGACAAAGAGAAGATAAGTCTTTGCACATTGTTTTCTAGGAGCCAAATTATGGCCATTGCCTAAGCTGTTAAGTAGACAGCTTAATGGATTAAGGGCAAGGCAAAATAGCAGCGGTGACGGTGAGTTACCCTGGAATATCCCCCTTTGGATATTTATCTCTGGAATAATAATTTGTCCTGTATCGTGGCTTAATTTCAAAGTTATCTGCCACTGTTTCACAGTCCCTGTAATGTAGTGTAGGGTGTATCTCATACATTTTAAACACTCTTTTATCTATGAATGTAGGATACTATCAAATGCTTTTTTGTAGTCAATACATGCCATACTTAAATTCTTCCCCTTTTTACAGTTCTCCACTGACTTAATGGTATTTCCCTGTGCTTTGTTTGGATAAAATTTACGTAGTTTTTTTTTCAATGTAATCCAATTTGATTCCAGTATCTAGGGTTACCTGGATGTGACTAGGATAACTTATCACCCCTTTTGTGGAGCCAAACTGTTTTTTATAGGTTCATAGGTAGGCTATCAGCCCTAGGGCCTATACAAACCTAGCCAGAAGGGTACCCTGGCTTTCGCCACCCAAGAAAATGATTTTCCTGTGCTCCTGTTGAACAGAGCCACAGAGGTGATCCCCGGGGTGAATTTCCTATTTCCCATCCAATCATCAAGATTTTTCTTGAGTGCTAATGAGACGCTTTGTTTGATATAGATAGGTAGTTTGTTCCAGAGTATGGGAAGTCTCTGGGGCAAGAATCTATCCCTCCAGCATGTTCTGTTTATTGTGGTGACAAGGTTTAGGTCCATAGAGTGTGTAGCTTGGAGGGATTGGGATTTCTTTAAGTGGAGCATGTCCAACAGCCTTGGGTTTTACATAGCTTTGTATGTTAGGCAGAGATTGTCTCTGAGTAGGCGATATGCGATGTAGTAAAGCTGGAGTTTTTTGAGACGGTCTGTATAGGGCATCTGTTTGAGGCCAGTAATCCTCTTTGTGAGGTATTTCTGCGGCCTTCCAGTTGTAGATGTCTTGTGATGTACATGCTAAAAGGGGCACTGTACTCTATAGTGGGTCTAATGAATGACGAGTAGAAGGGAATAATGACCTCTTTTTTCCTGGATGAGAAACCTTTTGTGATGAGGTGTGCCATGTAGAAGGATTTCCTGACTACTGTGGCGATGTGATTATTAAAGGAGAGACTACTGTCCACCTGTGTCCCTAGGTCTCTTATCACACTTTCAGTGTTAAGTAGACTACCACCTATGTAGTAGCTCATGGATACAGAGTTTTTACCAAAGGGGTTGACAATGCACTTTTTGGCATTGAGCTTGAGGCCATGGCTTTGACACCAGGCATCTGTCTCAGTGAGGCTCTTTTGTAGGATGTCCACATCGTTAGGAGTTTCAATTATGGCTCCTAGTTTGCAGTCATCTGCAAACTTCATTAGCCAAAGACCTTCTGTGTTAGCCTGTACTTCAGAAAAGTAGATACCAAACAGGAAAGGACCCAGGACTGAACCCTGTGGTACTCCACTTGTCACTGGTTTGAAGTCGGATTTGGAGTCTGCTAGTTTCACAGTGTGGGTTCTGTCAGTGAGCCAGTTGTTAACCCATCTTGTGACATAGGGATTTATACCTAGTTTAGTGAGTTTATCTATAATTCCAGAGTGGGGGATGGTGTCAAAAGCCTTGGTGAGATCTAGGTAGGCTGTGTGAACCACCTTACCCTCGTTTACAGCTTTGGTGACTGCTTCAAAGAAGTCTATCAGGTTTAGGAGACAAGATCTGCCATTTACAAACCCAAACTGGGTAGGGTCCAGAGTTTGGAGATTACCAATGTCTTTGTTTATAAGTTCCATGATGGTACGTTCCATGGCCTTGCAGACCAGGCTCATCAGGCTAATGGGGAGGTAGTTCACGGGGTCCGTGGTGGCTCCCCCCTTGTGGAGTGGGATACCTGTCGCTGTGCGCCATTCAGCGGGCACAAAGCCTGAGGTGAGGGTATGATTGAACATGGTACTTAGGTGGGGTGCCAGTTCATTCTGTAGTTCGTGTAGAACGCAGCCTGGGATGTTTTCTGGTCCCATGGATGCTGTGTTCTTGGCTTTGGAGAGTGTGGTTTTTACCTGTGCAGCCGTGATTACAGGAACTTTGAATTCTTCCGGTATAGAGATGGGCTCTTTAGGCAGTGAGATGGGGGTAAAGTTAGCACTGAACCTATCTGCCAGGATGTTGGCAATATCAGTTGGGTCTGTATATTTAGTGCCATTGTGCTGCAACTCTGTGCAAATCTGAGTGTTGCCTTTGTGATTCTTGACATAGCTATAGAATGCTTTGTGGTTGTCTTTAGAATCAGTGACGATTTTGTTTTCGTAAGTACTTTGGACGATTTTATCAGGGATCACAACTTCTTACTGAGGCTGACCAGGGAGCTCCTCCACTCATGGGATTTTACCCTTTTGCAACAGTTTCTTCCTTCTGTTGTACAGTTTGTTTATGGCAGGGGACCACCAGATTGGCTTCCTTTTTTTGGAGGATAGCGTCTTGGTTCTGTTTGGGATAGCACAATCCATGTACCCGTGTAAGTGCTTATAAAGTGCAATTATGTAGGATTCAGTAGTCGTAACTGTCCATCTGCATGGGTGTCATGAAGTTCACCACTTCTGTCTTAAGCATGAAGTTGGCTTTGGAGAAATTTTTTACCGTGGTTTCCTTAATGGGGGTTGGGGGAAGGATGTAGATATCTAGGGTAATTAGCTTATGGTCAGATCGGACCAATGAGGCATTGACTTCAGATGTGGAACACCAGTCACTCATGTTGGTAATGACTAGATCTAGGAAATTGTTGCCCCTGGTGGGGGTGTGGATAAGTTGATCCAGGGCATTGGAGTTTATGAATTCCAGAAAGTGTTGAGCGAAGGAGTTGGTACATAAGTAGTTTTCCCAGTTAATGTTGGGGTAGTTGAAATCGTCCATTATTAGGATGTTTGGTTGAACCCTAATATTTTCTAGTACATCAAGAAAAGAGAAGTGGGAATCGTGGGGCATGGTGGGGGATCTGTAGCAAGATACAATTTGGATTGCGGTTTTGCCCAGAGTTAGTTGCACTTGAATAACCTCGGCTGCATTATGCAGAGCAACTAGCCTGGAGGTGTGGGTATCCTTAATGAATATGGACACACCTCCGCCTGTGGTGTTCCGGTCCAGGTTACATGGCCGAAGAGTGTGGTATGAGTTATAGCCTGGTTGTGCAGGGGTGCTCTCTGGTGCCTTGAACCAGGTCTGTCACTGCACAGATATTAATGTTCTCCATTTTAAGGAGTGCCTCGAGTGAGTGCATTTTGAGATTTAGACTTCTAGCATTGAGTAGCATCACCCTCCATTTTTACTTAGAAAAAGGCTTAGAATAACAGTTAGAGTTTAATCAGGCTGTTAAGAAGCAGTAATACATGCAGCAGAATAAATGCAATAAAGCAGGAAGAAACAAATACAGTAAAAGCAGATGAATAAAGTGCATTTTTTTATATAACAACAGAAAACGAGCAAACTGATTTAAACAAATTACCCAATTAACCAGTAAAAAAGCTCAAAACTGAGCCCTGTTCCAGCAGTCTTCAGTCAGACAAGTTCGAACTGCACACTCCTGCCACGAGGGTGCAGGGGAACCTTCTCCAAAAAAGATGGCCTGGATTAGTGCTCAAGTTATACAAACAAAGCTAGATTCAGCATGCCTGAATCCAGTCTATGCTACAGCAAACAAGGCGCACCAATTTTAGAAAGAAACAGTTCAAATAAGCAGGCACAATAATCCTTTAACCAGAAATTCCCAGCTCAGAAGGGCAGAATCTAACCTCTCCTCACACAAGAATGCAGACCACAAACATTCTTAATGTAAAATAACTAGCCTGAAGCCCAGAACTAATACACTTTTAGAATAACAGACACTGAGACTTCATTCAGCAATTCCTATCTTAGAAGGATGTAAGCTACCTGTCCTAGAAGGATGTAAGCTACCTTTTGTAAATTTATCTATAATCTGTTGTCTCTGAGAATAAATTTTAGAATCTGTACACAATTTATCAGTTTGTATGTCTTTACTCTTTCCACATCTTATGTATCTGTAAAAATTTTTCCTATTATGCTCAATATCTTTATATAAATTTTCTTCAAATTTTTCTTGATCTTGTCTCACCCTATGCTTAATCTGTTTGTCCAACTTGTTTATTTCAGTTTGTTCAACCGCTCTTCTATTTCTTATATTTTTGTCTCTCACCTTAATCAGATATCTTGTTCTTATGGAAGTATATCCCTGTGATGTTGTATACCTAGATCCTGATCTTAAACTTTGCTTTGATTTTTTTTTGCATGCAAACAATTTCTCTTTCAAAACTTTCCACATTCCATCTGCAGTTTTTCCACTGAACACCTTACTCCATTTAGTTTTACATAGTAACTGTTTTGCTTCCATATAATCTGTAATTAACCTTCTGTGCATTGGCTTAGATTTCAGTTTGGCAGAATTATCTAACAACAAATTAACCTTTATAACCCCATGATCATTGCACGTCAATGGTGGGAAAACTTTTGGAGCCAATGATGTGGTCCCTTTGGGCCTTGGAGACCAAACCAAGGACTCTTTCCATCTTGATACTGTAGCCACTGTAATCAACCATTGGAATACCTTGTCTCCCTGCTGCCATGTCTAACTCCAGATCTTGGAGGCTCAGCCCACATAGCCTACCGGAAGCCATAAAATCTCAGTGGATATTCTAGGTCTAGTATTTGCATACACAAATGTCAAAATGATTTGATTTCACTTATTCAGATTCTTATGTAAAGGTGGGACTGGCCAGCTCTGGGAATAATAAACCAGTTGTGGTAGGATAAACTAATTTGCAGCTTGGAGTGTCTGTGCCATATACAAACATATCTCCTCTTAATTCCTCAAAAACTTCCCCACCTTTTTTAATATTTCTTCAAATGAACTTTCTGCTGTGCCAGGAACAGTCTGTCAACATAATCCCTAAATATGGTATACTATTACTACTACTTATAAAGGGGAACTCCATTATTAAATGGTGGTAAGGAATATAATTAGCAAACACATTTTTTGTCTTTTCTCTGTTAATACATTTTGTACTCCTCTAATGGCCAAAGCAGTCTAATGCCTGCAAAAGCTATCTTGAATCTGTTTCTGGGTTAGTAAAGCACACCATAAGATAATCCAGATAGAAGGCTCTCACTTTTGGCTGACAAAGAGTGAAACAATACTAATTTCATGAACTTTAATAGTACTTTGACTTAGGAATGGTGACCATTCCCGTCAAGGTATTAGAAACCCAAAAGACTTGGAAAAATTAAAAAAAGGCTTTCTTATGTATAGATGGTCCTATGCTGTAACCATAAATAGGACGTTTCTGAAGCATTATTGCCAGAGGTTCAATACGCAAGGTAAAAAGACAATGAGTAAACCTACCCGGTGCCCGTACAGATCCCAAATGGGTGTAAAAACATTGATCCTCGTGCTTGCCAATGCATAAAGATTTCTGATAAAAGAGGTAAAACTCTGTGGAAATCCAACAGCTGCTAAGACCTCGTACATAAAGGGCCAACTGACCCAATGGAAGGCCTTCTCAGTATCAAACCAATCAGTACTTGGTGATTTGAGTGCAAGTCAACTTCTTGTATAAGCAGGCCAATCTTGATAATATTGTCATGGGTGAATCTGCCTGTTACAAACCCCATCTGATGCTCATAAATTAAACTAAGGATTAACCTAGATAACCTCTTAGCCAAAAGACCCATAAAAATCTTATAATCATGCCCTAAAACAGATATGGGGTGATGTGATGATACATTGGTAGATTTCCTCCCCAGTTTTAAGATTACTGATACTATTGCAAGCCTCCAGGTGTCTGGGGATCTGTCCCCCTGGCAAAACATTATTGAACAACTATAGCCTGAGGGAATGAAAAATCCTTCACTTAAAGGTACACTTCGAGAGGGATGCAATTTTCTCCAGGTGCCTTTCCTAAGGAAGCCTCTTTCACTACTAAGTCTTCCTCCTTCCTAGACGCAAGAGCCATCAACTGCTCTGCCTGTTGCTCTGCCAGTCTAGGGACATCCAGGTTCCGCATATAGCCCTCAAGCATTTCCGTCGGAAAAAAGTTCACATCCCTACTGTACATTTCTTTATAGTACTGAACAAAAGCATCTAAAATCTGCCCAGGTGAGATCACCATACCCTGAAATTGGGTGATGTAGCATACTCACTATACTGTCATTATTTTGAGCCCTTAATCTCAAATCTAATGTTTATTATTCTGAGGAGAATTTTCAGAGTACCCAAGTTTCAGAACTTTTAGCATCACATCCGTTGTATTACGGTCAAATGCAGCCTGCATCTTTTTCCTTAAGGCGCCAGCTCTAGCTTCCATCTCTCTATTTTCTTTAAAAGTTTCTATCTGCCTTTCCAGCAGTTCAGTCTGATCATCCTGCAGCTTTCCACTGATTTATTTTTCTTGCTTACCTTTAGCATAGTACCAATACATTGTAAAATGATTCTGTTTTACTGAGTACCATGAAACTATTCTTCCCCTTGAGTCAAAATACTCTGTCTTTGTGCCCTTTTCCAAGCAATCAACTGGGTTAAAAAAAGGGAACCTGTGCAGATGTGTTCAAAGGCCTGTTGTAATACTCCAGATCTAACTTCAAGGTAATCAGTAAAGAGGAATGGTCAGAGAGCAACACTGGAAAATAGTTTAGATCTGTTTCTAAATAACACTATTCATATTTATCAGTTCATGACCATGAAGGAAACCTGGTAGCGAAACATGCAAAATGTTCATTGAGCCTTGCTTAACATTGAGAAATCTGCTAATACACCTCCACAACACAGGGATACTAAATAACCTGGGGCCTGTACAGACTTCCACTGGTGAAAAAATAGCATTCCAACCCACCCCTTCTTGAAAGGCTAGCCAATAGCTGACTGGTTTCATTATTTCTTCCACTGCAATTCCTAGGGGGAGGTAAACATTCAAAACAGTGACATAGATTCCTTCCAAATACCCTTTAACCATCACAAACCTACCTTCCCTGTCAGACATGGCATCATACAACTGAAACTGGATCTCTCTTCTTATTAAAATAGCTACTCCCCATCAATGTCCCCCAGGATACGTTGCTTAGGCTACAAAAGAATACCCAGCTCTATTGAATTCAAGATGCTCTGAATAGTTAAGATGAGTCTCTTACAACAGTTCAAACATTAGAGCAATTAAGACAAAGTCCCTCGATAGTTTTATACCATTTACCAACCCATTAACATTCCAGGTCAGTATCCTATACGTAAATTTGCCATTTGTTTTGTTTTTCTCAGTGCACTCCCCACATGCCTGTAGACTTTTTTTTTAAACAAGAAACATCTTTATTAAATTATCACTATGACATAGGCAGTCATGCATTTATATAAATGAAAACAAACCATATTGATACAATCCCAGTTGCAAGCATTTTACATCACAAACCATATTGACATGACTCTAGTTGCAAACATACATCACTTATAATCTACCCAATCATTGTCAGTCAAACATTACATAGCTCATTCTTGTCCTAATTCCTGCATTGTTTTAAACCTCATTCCTCCCCTGTATGTATTGTTTCCACAATTCCCAGTTTTCCTATGCAATTTGCGCTTACCCTTTTCTAACTATCTCATTTCCAGTTGTTTTCTCTTTGTTACTATGTTCACTACTTCTAGTACAGATGGTTTAGACACTGATTTCCATTTTCTAGTAATTGCTTTTTTGGCAGCCACCATAATTGGACTCAACAAGGCCTTACTATGTTTAGGCAATTCCGATTCTGTATCATAGCTCAGAAAAATCATTTCCCTAGTTACATCAATTTACTCATCTAGCATTTCTGACTAAGTCTGCAGGGAATCTTCAGAAAATATGTTCCCAATTAACTCTTTCTTCCCCATCGCACCTCCAGCATTTGCTGTCTATCTGAGGAAAAATTTTCTGGAGTCTATGTGGAGTATAAAAATATCTATGCAAACATTTCCAAGCAAAAATCCTAAATCTTCCAGATTTTGTTGCATATTTGCTAGACATACATACATTCCCCATTGTTTCTCTGTGAATTGCTTTTCCAGTTTCTCTTCCCAACACCTTCTCACCTCTTCTGATTTATTCTTGTAGTTAGCATGCAATATTTTATAAGCTGTACTATTAATTATTCCTTTTTTTAATGGCAGCTTCTGTTCTAGATTCTTTTATAAACTTTAACAGTGTTGGTCTTTCATTTAACCCCCCCCCCCATTCCTTTCTTTTTACCTATATACTGATATCAATCCCTGATAGTGAAGGCTATCTCTAACCTGCAGTCCATATAAATTATTGACATCTTCCCGTTCTAGTCTCTTTCCCTCTCTAGGTATTTGCTGCCAATACCTTGGTTCTTTTGCGGTGGTGCAGTGGTAGCATTGTTGCCTCACAGCAAGAGGTTCTCCCGTTCAATTCTCGGTTGGAGTGCAGGGAGTGCCTTCTGTGTGGAGTCTGCATGTCTTCCCCGCGGTTGGGTGGGCATTTGAAAGACATGCGTAAATGGGCGTGGCTTAGTTGAAGGTTGAACGTCAAGCTGGCACCTTGGTGTTCATGAAAATCTACTGCCAATCATTAGCGGACCAGATTTCCGCTGTGGCGACCCCTAACCGGGAAAAGCCAAAAGACAAACCACAGCAACCTTGGTTCTTTTGCCATTTTTCTCCAATAAATTCCAGCCCCCTCTTGCCTATTGTCTGTAGCCTTAATTGCAGTTATCCCCAGTAGCAGAATCTACATTCTCTTTCATTGTGTTGGCTTAGTTGTTAGAATACATTCTACTACTTTATGAATGTAATATTCTGTATGATTGTTGTTATTCTCCTTAAATGTCTGCATCCAAATCCCAATTTCTCCTTGTTTCTTGAGCTCCCATGCCATTTCATCATCATCCCTTTCCACTGTGAATTATAGTTTTCTGCTTGTGCTATGAATAGGTCCCTTAACTGTGTTGCTCTGAACTACCCCTTCAAATTGGTTAATCCAAATCTGCCTTTTTCTATTGGAAGAATCAGCTTTCCAATTTGACTCTTGCCATCTTCTCCATGAATATAAAATCCTTTAGCTCTTTATTAATTGTTATCCACAACTTCTCTGGTTGATAAAAATATGCTTGACCTGTGTATTCAACTAAGGGGGCTGAAAACATTTTAACTGCTTGTATCTTACTATCCATATCTATATAATATAGCTTCCATTTTGTCAGTTTTTGTATTATCTTTTGTTTGGTTTCTTCCCAAATATCCTTAGCTGTCACTCTGAAATCATTTTAATCCATACTTCTAAATACTTAATTTCATAGTGTACCCATACATATGGATATTGCTGAACCAATACATATGTGGATGCATAATTTACCACTATTGCCTTTGTTTTAGCTTCATAAATATGTTTATAGTCATGGTTTAGTATTGAAACGGGCCTGTATGAAGCTGGATCTTTACCCTGTTTAGGTATTACAGTTACCACTGCTTTCTTCCAGTATGTTGGTACTTCTCCTTCTGCTAAAATACTGCTAAACAAAACCTTCCAGATCTTTTATCATTTTTTTTCTCTTCTAGCTTCCAAACTTCCACAGGAATGCCATATTTTCCTGTAGATTGGTTATACATCACCAATTTTCTCATCTCCTCCTCCTGTCGTAACTGTTAGTAATTGAGCCTCATCTACCTCTAACCTTGGCACTTTTAATTCTTCCATAAACATTTCCATCTGTACCTTTTCATGATGTCCATATGTATCTGCTTTATACAGACTTTCATAGAATTTCTGAAGTATTACTAATACCTCTACAGGATCTCTTGTTACCTTCCTTGTTATAGGCTCTGTAAGCTTGGGGACAGACCTTTCTACTTTCTGTTGCCCGAGTCATTGTGGTAAAAGTTTTTGTGCACTAAAGTTATTATCAAAAAACAGTTGCTTAACAGCCATCTATCGTGCGTATTATCGAGATAATCCTTTATTTTTTGTTTAGCATTCTGGAGTTGCTCTTCCTCTTGGTCAGTGAGATTTCTCCTATTCTTTATATTTATTCTAAATACTTTAAATTTTATCAGTCCCTCTAAATAATTCTTGTTACTTCTTAAACATGTCTCCCTTTCTTTTATTTCCACCCTGTTTTAAAACTCCATTTTAATTTTAGCCCATTTCCTAGCTATATATTTTCAGAAAAAATATATTCTATAGTAGCTCCTGAATAATTTCCACTACCTATTCCTTAAATTCCTCTGTTTTCAACAAATAGGTGGGAAAGCACCAGTGTCTCATTTTTATTTCATTACCCTGTGTTTTTATTTTAGTTATTATTGGTGCATGATCTGAAATAGTTATTGGGTGCATATGAAGACCTTCAATTAAATGCATATGTTCCTGTGAAATGTAAATTCTGTCTAGCCTAGCGCAGTTTTTGTATGTTGGGGAATAATATATAAATTCACTCTAAGCTCCTAGTACTGAATTCACATCTTCCTTGCCAAAAATGTTTTTTTTTTTTTTAATTTCTTCAAAAGTCTGCCCTCCTTTGTTATACTTTCTCTTCTTGGCTCCACAGATGCATCTTCACTGCTGCAAATCAAATTCCAATCCCCACCTATAACTAATATGCCCTGCCAAAAGCTGATTATTTCTCCCTGAATTTTCTTGAGCTCTATTATAACAGTTTTCAGTGGAATATAAATACATGCCAAAGTAATCCTCCTCCCTTGCCAGTTGCCCCGTAGTACTACAAAGCTACCACTATTGTCTTTTTTATCCTCTTCTGTCACTGTTAGAGCTCCTCTTGCAGTTAATATAAGTACTCCTCTTTTCCCTTTTCCCAGGTATTCCACTGAATAACTATCCTGAAAACCTCTGTTTATCAAATTCACATTTCCGAGTGTCTCCTGTAGAATAGCAATTTGCACTCTACATTTTTTAAATATAATTCACTACTCTTTTTTTTTTTTTTTTTTGTATTTGTGAGACCATTGACATTTAAATACATTACAGAAAGTATTATTGTATTATTCACACCTCTTTTGTACAACAGCTTTTTTGTTAAATGTCTTGTTCCAGTTTTTGTGTTACGTGCATACATTGCTTGGCAAGTTGAACTTTTATAGATTTGTTTCTTGCCATATCCATTTGAGCCTATGTCACATCAAACAAAACTTTTTTGTTTGAGGGATTTCAATAAAAGAAAAACACACCCCAGTACCCCCATAAAACCTATTAACTGAATGGTAACACACATAACTATGTACATCTTCAAATATTGAAGTTTTACCCTCCTAGTAGGAAGTGTGCCATACTGACAGCCACACTCACAAACTTGAGTTAACCAAAAAGAAAGGTTAACCATGCTTAGACGCATGGTACAGCCTTGTGCTTCTATTAAGTGATGTCTGGCTTTGCCTTAGCTTTATAGCTCTCCCAGATGGGAAAGCACCTGAATGCTTTCAGAGAACATTTTCTCTTAGACAGTTTCTCTTTATCAGATTGTAGCCAGTTTCTCCTGATCAGATTGTCTCCGTATTATTTTTCATTTACTTGCTTTCTCTTAAAACTTATTAGATCAAGCAAACCCCAATCCAGTCACCCCTTCATGCAAGAAAGAAAAAGCATGGTATTTTTTCTTTTGTCGTGCCCTTTTAACCAGACGTTTATTCATTGCAATGCCTACATTTTGTAAAATTGAACAAGGAAAGTGGGAGGAGGGAGAAAGAAAGAAAAACAAGAACACCTATTTACAATAGTATCCCCATTACACTCAAAAATAACTGAGAAAATTTTACTTTATAGCATACAAAGAAAATTATGCACTGTAAAAATAGTACTGTTAAGAAAGAATTTTATTTTACTTACAGTTAACTTCCCCTCCCCTAAATATTTTTCCAAATGTTAATCACATGAAGTAGGGAAATGTTTTAGAGTTCTCCACCACAAATTCAGAAAAGTCCAATATTTCCAGATTTTTTCTGTCATATTTCATAAATATGTTTATTGCTTTGTAATACCACGTTTGTCAATTTCAAAGTTACTGTTCATCTCCATCTTCCAAATCCTGTCTCTGCTTCATTTCCAGTGTACTCTCAGTTCTTCTGGTCAACCCTCATGCTCCATTCCTTCTCTCCAACATTTTCCATGGCAACATTGGAAAAGGTTTCACTGGCGCAGTCTGTTTGTGGTCTTTATTACCAGAAGAACAAGTAGTAGAATCTCCTTCTGTTTCACAGATCACTTTTTGTTTTATAAACTTTTGTATTTCCTTCTTAGCATGGACTTATCAAAAAATGATTTTGTCCCTCCAAGGAAGCCAAATTCCTAGAGGTACAGATCTCGCAAGACCTAAGTTGGGCCACAAACACTTCCTGCCTTATAAAGAGAGCCCAACAACATTTCCACTTCCTTAGGAAACTTCGTAGAGCTACCCCACAGGTTCTACATATCTTCTACAGAGCCATGACTCAGAGAGTACTGACAAACAACATTGTTGTCTGGTATGGAAATTGCTCTCAAGCTGATCAGAAGGTACTTGATAAGATTGTTAAACAGGCTAGAAAAATCATTGACTTCACCCTTCAGTCCCTACAGGACATATATTCAAACAAATGCTATGGTAGAGTCTGAAAACTATTGAGGGATATACGCCATCTGGCTTATGAACTGTTCGAACTTCTGCCAATAAGGAAGTGCTACAAAAGCATTAGATGCAGGACATCCAGATTCCATAACAGCTTCTTCCCACATGCTGTCAGACTGCTGAACAGCAAACCCATAGCCTAAACTGCTAAATGGATAAAACATTATTTATGTGCAATATGTCACTGTTATTTGCATAAAACTCTGCATAGCTCACTATGTATCTCTATGTGCACTATGAAAAAATGTAAACTGTAGGTTTATGGCTTACATTGGTGGTGGGTGATGGTTTTACGTGTGCCTCTTATTTATAGTACTGTTTTTTTTTATATATCCTTATATTTCTGCTGAGTCTGTTCCTGTTGTTGTTGTACTTGTTTTGTTTCTGACGTAAAAAAGCTTTCAATTGTTTACTTATTTTTAGTATCTTATTTTGATTATTTTTACTATTTACATTTTTATTAATTTAATCTATCTTCCTTCTGTAAACTGCCATTCTTATGATGCAAGCCTAAGTATTGAAATTTTGTGCAGTGATGCGCACCGTTTCCTCTGTGTTGATATGTATGACAATAAAGTTCACTTTGACTTTGAATATTTTGAAGATAGCTGGGTATAGCTGTTTGAATCTCATGCCTGCTTCTCAACATTCCATGAATAGTGGAATAAACTGACTCCTCTTTTGCTTGGTGTACAATGAGTAGTCATTCTCCACAAACATTTTGATGCCTTCCACCTTTAGTACTTTGTCCTTGTGTCACAGTTTTGTCAGAATTAACTTGTTCTACTGGTAGGATTGCATCTTTACTATTAAAGGTCTAAGTTGCATTCTCATAGCCAGGTTTGGAGCATACACACAATGTGCCCTTTCATCTAACAACTCCTACTGTGTAATACTAGTCCAGTTGCTTATGTGTGCTTTCATAAAATTAATACAGTCTGTTCATTCCAGCTGCTGTGGTACAACAGGAAAATCTCAGGTTTTCCCTATGTCATTTGGCCTCTAATTCTGTTATTTTCTGAAACATCTCTTCTTGAACAATCTCATTTTCAGCCAGCCTTTTTTTTTCACTTTTGACCTCTGATTTTTTGCAGTTTTCTTAACCTCACCTGAATATCTTTTTAAAGTTTCTTCCATTTTCCAGCCTTTTGTTGTTTGAGCTGATATACTCTATATGTGTTTGGTTTGTTTTAACCAGGTCTATGTGTAGTTGTCCTCTAGGTTAATAGAAGTCTTGTCTGGAACTTGCAGTTTTTTTGCAGATCAGCTGCAAAAAGGTCCCAGTCAGTGTTTTTTCATCACCTTTTGTAGCTGATTTTCTTTCAGGCACTTATTGACAGTTACTGAAATTTACCCAGAAATGCAAAAATATACAGGCCTTCTCTGATCGTTTCTGTTTTCACACTGGGAGAGCTAGAACTAAGCTGTTACTCAATGTGCAACCATCCTGGAAGTCTCCCCCACATGCCTGTAGTTAACCATCCTAGGGGCTACTATAGACCTGTGGATTATGACAGTTCCTTCCCCGATTATTTCCATAAGAAATGTCTAACTTTTCTAACTATTTAGCAGGTAAGTCCTCAGTGGGGTAGTATCATATCCCAACAAAAAGGCTTTGGATTATTTTAATGTTTCATTTGAAGACTGATATGGAAGTTTTGTTTGTCTGGTTTGATATAGTGCTTTGCTTTTGTTTCCCTAGTTAGCCATTATGATGGGTTGGGTTTAATTCTTTTTTGATGTACTGGAGCTAGGTTAAGAATTTTTAGGAAGATGTTGTTAAAGTACATTAAATGTACTTTCTCAATACCATATTGTATAAGTAAAATTTCCCCTAGAAAGTAACACTTGCTGATTGATCTAGCTTGTCTCAAATTTTCATACGATAGGCTGTCATACAATTGCTGTATATAATGACTCTGGTTGTGCACTGTCATGTTATTATTTTGTTATTGCACAAGTCCACTGCTATGTAAAATGTTAAGTTGATGTTCTGTTTTGTAATGTGGAGCTTGGGCCTCCGCTGAAAATGGACTCCACGTCCTCGGACCTTCCCGGTAAACAAATGTCAAATAAAATAAGTAGAGTGAATGACTGCATTGTTTAGTTGCTTGGATTTTAGTATGTTCCATTTGTATTAGCAAATTGATAAAGGTTTCTTTATGCAATTTTGTAGTGTTACGTACTTGATTGTGTATAATTTGTTTGTTTTGGCTATGATAACTTCTGACTGTATATGCCTGAAGATGATCATTTAAACTGTCAGGCAAACATCCAGTGCTGTTCAAGTTTGAGATTTGTTGGAAAGACTTCAATCCATGCTTGAGTACTTGTTAGTATGCTTGTTGACTCTGATGGTGCAGGTGATTAATTAGGTAAAGCTATACAATTTTAATAGCTTCAGTAGGAATGTTGTTATTGATTTGTTGCTAGTCTATGTTAAGGTCACCTAAATTTATAGTTTCATGATAGATGTTGTGAGATAAGCAGTAGAGGATATTTTTGACTGTGGTAATATCTGAGGCCGATGGAATATAATCAAAAGCAGTCACGACTATATCTTAAAAGCTATAAACTCAATAACACCTGAATGTCATGCACTTAACACATTAACAATATTTCTCACTGGCCACAGTAACTCAAACATTCACAATTACCAAAGCTTAGCCAAGAGGAGTGCCAATAACAACATACTGTATCAGGTTAGCACTGAAGTAATTAAGAAGTGAAAGCTGACAATGCAGATATTATAACCTGGTAACACAAATATCCTGCAAACAAGTGAATCCACTGTGTGCTAAACAGACATTTTTCTCTGGCCATTATAAGAAGCTTCTGACAATGACGTGTCTGCCTGGGGCCAAAAGTAGGAGCCTCAACTGTGATTAAAACTAGCTATGAAATGGTCACTTTCACCCTGTAGTGAACAAACTGAGAAAGGTCTACAATTTGCATATGCAACAGGTTACATATGCAACAGGTTATGCTTGGATTATACAATACCCTAGCAAATATGGGGACAGATGGTGAAATCCTTCCATCACCTCATGGAATCTAAATATCACAACAAAATATTGGTATTCCATCAGTGGCTTGTTAGCTGAAATTAAGACATCCTCCCCAGGTTGGGGTTGATATAATGGTTAGGGTGTTTACCTCACAGACACAAGATACGGGGTTTTATTCTCACATTTGAGAGGGAAATTGGCTAGGCATAAAATAACCCACAAGGACAAGGTAGCCTGGTACTTATCTATGAACGTATTAGCAGGAAATGCTGTATGACCAAAGAGTTTCAGCTGTCTCCTTGGGGAATGTAGATGATAGTGTCATTTTTAAGTCTCTTTGGAGTATTAAGAAAATAAAAATGAAACCTACACAGACCAAAAGAATAAATAAATAAAAATAAAATCAGAGGTGAAGCTGGCTTTGTCAAATGTCTCAACAATAAAAGTGTTAACTTAGAAGCTTTTTTGTGTTTTGGTGTATGTTTATATTTGAAACATTACGGTGGTGGTGGTGTGGTAGCGTTGTCACCTCACAGTAAGACACTGTCCGGTTCGATTCTCAGCTAGAGCATCTTCTGCGTGGAGACATGTGTGAATGGGTGTACCTTCGTTGAAGGTTGTGCGTCAGGCCTGGAAGCCGGTACGTAAAAATCAATTGCCAATCATTAGCAGACCGGAGTTCCGCTGTGGTGACCCCTAACCAGGAAAAGCCGAAAGACACAAACTGAAACATAGTTCAGAGATCCAAAGTGCAGTAAGAGATTCCAGAGAACATAATTGTGGTATTCTTTGAAGATGTAATGGTAACATTTGCTGAAAGGCTGACAGTGTATGTTCCTTAAATTGACCTTGGTATGATATTCAACAGTTTTCTTTATCAATTAAATTGACAAATTAAAGGCAGCAAATGTCAATCTGTATGTAATTCAGTGGGTAAAATATGGTTATCAACAGGATGGAGCAACTCTGGGCGCGGAGCCTTACCTATCTATCCTAGAGGAAGTAACCAGTGGTTTCCCACAGGTGCCCTGTACTGAGTCCATTTCAGATTATTCTAGTCACATATGCAAGTAGGAAGTCTGATATGGATAACCAGATCATACTGTAACTGCAACTTATTAACATGATTACTTCAATAAAAGATGTTCCCATTTTCCACGATGGTTTATAAAAAATGCACACATGGTTAATGTCAGCAAATGTTGGCATCATCAGACATGGCAAAAAGTATAAATTATGATTACAAAACAAATGGGCAGATCATAAAAAGTGATGCCTTTATTAGAGATCATTGAACAAAGTATCCAACAGAGTAAACTGTGACCTGCATCTGAGTCCGAACAGTCCTAAATGCTTTGTTCCATGTATGTGTCCCTTCAGATTATCTATGGTGTCATGTCAGTAGTTTTCACTATGGGATAATTGTTGACCATGGGATGGATAAGGCTAGTCTAACATCAAATGAGATAGGGTAAAGGAGAACTCTACCCTTTCATACAGTTTAACTCAATTGTTAGGTTTCTTTTCTCCCTACAAAATGGTTCCAGCATTAGGTATGTACCAGAAACCTGCTTGTAGTTTTTAAAACTTTTATTTCCTTGCATTGGAGTCAAAGGAAGGGAAAGCCCACCTACTTTTTTTTAAACTCAACTTCTCACATACTTTGCAAAGAAATTAGTCTCCACATGCATGACATATCATAGACACAGTTAAATCTGTAGTTTACCCTGTCAGGTACTGCTGTCAATCTTAGATGTGTAATTAACCCTGCTAATGTCAGGAACACAGGAGCTGATATAAAAAAAGACAGAAAGCTCTGGAATTGTTTCCACTGTTTTTATTGCAGAGGGGAGGAGAACTTAACATTCTCCTCTTTCATAGCAAAACAAAGCAATTAGATCAGTCAGGGGTTTAAAGGCAATTGCCAACTCTTCTGACACATTTACATAAGCAGCAACACAGTATCGAAATGCTAAGCTTTAAATGTTACTTATAATAGTTTGTGCTAAGATAACTTGAGTAGTAGAAAAGATTTCTGTGACATTTAGAGAAAAGTCAGTAAATATTTTTTCTTGTGAAGTATAAATGCATTTACCATTTTCAAGCGCCCCCCCCCCCCCCCCCCCGGCCAGAACTGCAGAAAAAGAGTCAGGTGGCAACCCTATCAACTAGATACACATATTGTTCATAAAAAGATCTTTTATGCTTTGTGTGACATCATCCCAGAGGGGTGTGCATATCTGTTACATGCAGATCCATTGTAAGAGATTCCCACTGACTTTGACTCAGTCCTTGCATTGTCAGACAGCAACCATAATATACAGCTGAATTTACTTTTAACATAATTTACTATGTGCCTTTGCATTAAGAACACTAAGAAAAAGAGATCAGAAGTACTTAACTGTGTTTAAATGCACGCGTATGCACACACACACTATATATATATATATATATATATATATATATATATATATATATATATATAGTGTGTGTGTGTGTCTGTGTGCGTGCAATATCTACGCATACAACGAATTATTTATAATAACATAGTATAGTTAAGCATTACTAATTTATACAAAATGTTGCTCAATGACTTACTTGGTCACTGTCACACATTGGCTATGTGTTCCACATGCAATCTTGGTCAATGTCTTTGTCAGTATTTTTTTCTTTGTATTGATAAGTGCATTTAATAATTGTTATTATCTTTGCCAATGTAGCTTATGTTGTGGCTGAAAAGGGTCCTGGGACCAGTTCAATTTCCTGGTTACCAAAGTATAAATAAATACAAAATAGAAAAAAGGAGGGGGAACATGACAGAAATAATTGAGGAATGTGAGTAAAGCACATTTTAAGTCTGCATCATTCATGAGAGAGAAAAATCCTCCCACTGAAGGTATTCGGAAGTAGCACAGACTTGTCACTTGTAAATGTACAGCAATGATCATTTACTGCAGTGATAGTTTTCACACCTTAGCATGAGAGTGTGGGGGAGGGTTTGTCAAATTTTTAAGGACTACAAAAGATTCCTCTTATTTTATATCTGCTTTCTTTTGCTGCAAGTAGCTAACAGCTATTTATAGCATAGAACAAGCTCTGGCAGACTGATAAATGAGGCTTAGTCAGGTAAACAGAGAAGCAGCTCTTTAACAGAAGGTGTGTTTAGATGACAGTGCTTCACAGTCCTGCCATTATATTTTAATGGCATGAGAAAACAGCACCTCTTCCTTATGTCTGGCATGAGTCATATAAAGAGGACTTGAAATGTATTCTGGGAAGAAGGAAGGAAAGCAAGAGAATAAGATCACGTTACTAAGGCAGGCCCCATCATCCGCCATTTTGAGAGAAACACATTAAAATTGCAAAAGAAACACTTGGAGTGATTTTGAGGCATTAAAATAGCTCAAAAACAAAGATACAATGAAAAAAATATGTTTTTTGAGTTCTAAGGTGGAGTTTTCCTTTAATTGAAGCACCAAAAGGGAAACTGGCTAGGCTTAAAATGGCCCACAAGGGCAGCTAGCCTAGTACTTTCCTATGAACCTATAAAAGCATATCCTTTAACCAGTCAAATTCTAAATGACAAGGAAGATCAGCATATCCCTTTATACCATTGATCCAACCCATTACTGAATGAAATACTTTGTTTGGTAACCTTTAAATGTCATCTTACAGAAATTGTCAGTACAGTTCCTTGCTAGAAAAAATATGGGGTGGAAACTGAAAGACTGCCGGAGTAGGTGTTCTTACTGGCTGATATGGTTCTGCCTGGAATTTAAAATGTAAATTTACATCTTATAGGATCATAGGAGGTTACTAGGCTAATGGCCTTGGGGCCCTTACAAGGCTAGCCAAGAGTTTATCCCCAAAAAGAAACCTCTGTCAGCACCAGGTGGAACCCCTGGGATGAATTTGTGGTTTCCCATTTACTCAGCAAGGTGCTCTGTCTGACATGTATAGAATGTCTATTCCAGAGAAGGGGCAGCCTCTGGGAGATAAATCTCTCTCTCCAGCAGGTTTTGTTAATGTCACATGTTAGGTTCAGGCCTTTAGAGCTGGTAGTGGGTGAGGAGTTAGACTTACGGATATGGAGCATCTCTAGTAGGGCAGTGTCCAAGATTGCCTTATAGTCGTGACACAGATCACCCCTGAGGAATCTGTACTTTACCGAGAAGAGGATAGTAATTTGAGCCTGTCTGCTTAGGACAGGTGTTGGAAGCCATGGATTCTCTTTGTGAGGTGTTTCAGTGGCCTTTCCAGTTGGTGCAGATGTTTGGAGAGGTACGTTATACTCAATTACTGGTCTAATGAGGGAGGAGTATAGAGAGGTAATAACCTCCTTTTTTTTGGATGCAATCCCTTTACTTATGAGATGAACCAAGTAGAAGGCTTTTATGACCACTGCTGCTGCATGATTGTCAAATGTGAGGTTATCATCCTGAGGACACAGGTCTCTCACCGCAGGTTGTGTGCTTAGGGGGTTGCCATTGATGTGGTAATCAGTAGAGGTCGTGTTTTTGCCGAATGGTATGATGACACATTTTTTTGCATTTAGCTTGAGGCCATGACTTTGACATCAGTCATTAGTTGCTGTGAGACCATCTTGCATCTAGGAATGAAATTCACTGGTGTGTGAGCAAACACCAGATTCAGAAACCTAATATTAAAAATAAGCATCAGTATTATAAAAACTAGCTTATACATTAGACACTTTGTTCCAGCATTATGGAATAAGCTTCCCCTTATTTATTTTATTTTTATTTTACATTTGTTAACCGGGATAGTACGACTGGACACAGGTCCATTTTCAGCGGAGGCCTGGGGAGAAAAGCTCCACATGTGGATAGTTACATAAGAGTTAAACAGTAGCAGTTTTATACAGTCACATATAGATACCAGTACAGAATTATAGGATTATATGCATACTTGGAATACATACATACTTAAACTTAACATTGAAGTTTTCTTGTTCGAACTTAGACATTTTTAGTGGTACAAGGATGAAAAAGGTAGCATGTCATTCAGTAGTACAATACATATGAGAATGAGACTAAGTCTGAAACATTGACTATTTTACAGATAGCCAGGTAGTGAAGAGAGTGGTAAGCTGGTTAGTCAGGGTTGGTACAGGGGCACAGCCAGTGACTTTTTAGGAATTTTTTGAGAGATGTTTTAAATTGGTTAATAGTCTGGTTTGCTGTAAGTTCGGCAGGGAGCCGATTCCAGATTGTTCCAACAGAGTTGCAAAACAATGAGTCACCTGCTGAGTTTTTAGATTTAACAGTTTGTGCCAATATTTTGTCAGAAGACCGGAGAGTTTTTAGGTTACTGTAAGGGGTAATTGAGTATGGGTGTGCTTTCTGGCTGATGGAGGACTTTGTGGGCTATTATTACGTGATTATACTGGATTTGAGAGGGAAACTCTAGCCAGCCTAGAGATCGTAGGTTAATACAGTGATGGGTTCTACATGCTGAGCCTGTGGCAAATCTGGCTATGGTGTAGCAGCTATTAAGTTTATTGAGGTCAGATTTACTCAGGTTTGTAGAGATTGGGGAGGCATAAAGAAGGGTTGAAAGTAAATGCGTTTGGGCAATAACTGTCCTAGCAGTTGGGGTTAGAAATGCCTTAATTCTATATAGAGATCCTAGCTTTTTGTTGGCTGTTTTAATGGTTTTGTCGATGTGAGCGTCAAACTTAAGGTTATTGTCAACAATTACACCTAATAGTTTTGTATTACTTTCTGGGGAAATTATTGTGCCATTATTAGATGTTATGGTAAATGATGGGAGTGTAGCTTTCCGGGTGAGGGTGAAGAGTAGCAGTTTTGTTTTATTTGGATTCAGTAGAAGACACCGGTCAGTGAGCCAGTTTTCTACTACACTGAAAGTATTTTGGGTTAAGGTCTACAGGTCTAATGGGGAGGTAGCAGAACAGATTAGGGTAGAGTCATCTGCATATTGAATGCAGGTTACTTTGGGGATGACTGTATGAAGATCATTAATGAAGATGGAAAATAGGAGAGGTCCTAGTATAGACCCTTGAGGAACTCCAAGGGTGACTGGCAGTAAGGAAGAAAGGATATCCTTCCATAGCACAGCTTGTTGTCTGCCATTTGGTAGGACTGAAACCAGCATATTGCTAGGCTGTCTATGGCAAGAGGTTTTAGTGTTTGAATGAGTAGCTGGTGGTTTACCATATCAAATGCCTTAGATAGGTCAAGAAAGACAACAGAGGAGGGCGTATTATTATTACGGATTTTATTTATTATCTGAGAGAAGGATAGAGTGGCTGTGCTGGTACTATGGTGAGGTCTAAATCCATGCTGGGAGGGAGCTAGGAGATTGTGCAAATTGAGGTAATGAAGGAGTTGCTTGTGGATACATTTTTCCATAATTTTAGCCAGAGGGGACAGAATGGCGATGGGCTGGTAATTTGATAGATCAGTGGAGTTACCCCGTTAATGGGGAGGAATTACATAGGAAATTTTCCAGATGGAGGGGATATATACTTCAGAGATGGTTCTGTTAATTAATATTGAGATGGGATGCGCTATTACATTTGCAGCCTTTTGAAGATATTCAGACGGAACTAGGTCTGCTGAAAGGGTGGTGGGTTTCAGTTTCTTGATTAAGGATCGATAAATGCTGTTGGTACAGGTTAAAAGTTAAAGGGATGGGTGGTTATTGGATATGGGGTTAATAGGGTCTAGGTTGTTGGGGCCTAGTTGGTTGGAAAGGGACTGTATAGTTTCCGTAAAGAAGGTGTTGGCAATATTTTCTGGAGGTTTTTGGAGGATAGATGCAGGGGTAGGGGTAGTAGTATTACCTGGATGGAGAAGATTGTTTAAGCTGGACCAAAGTTTTTGTGGTCGATTTTGATGTTTATGTTGCAGGTTACAGTAATAGTCTTTTTTGTCTAACATTAGATTTCTTAGTATCATTTCTTAGCTGTTTATATACTAATTGATCCTTAGGGTTTTTATTGGTTTTCCAAGACAACCAGGCTTTATTTCTATTCATGATTTTTTGTCTAGTTTCTTTGGACAGCCACGGTGCTACTTTTTTATTTGTTCTGATGGTCTGGGTGGGTGCATGATTGTTAAGGATTGTAAGAAATGTGGAGTTAAAGTGCGACACTGCCTCGTTTAGTGGGAGTAGTTTTAGTCTATTCCAGTTAAATGTTTGAAGTTCTAATTGGAATTTGGTTTGATTGAAGCTCTTATTGTTCCTGATAGTTCTGAAGCTAGGTATTTGAGGGATATCATTTTTTTTTGTCTGAGTATATATGTTAGGAGGTGATCACTTATTTCCTCAGGTTGGGTGCCTGCCTTATACATTTGGGGAGGGTTATTAATGAGAATCCAATCTAGCATGCTTTCTTTGTTATTGGGCTTACTAGTTCTGGTGGTGGAGGTTATGACTTGGGAGAAACCATACAGAGATATGTGGGTAGTAGGGAAGTCTGTGGAGCAGGTGTTCCAGTCTATATTAAAGTCACTTAAAACAATAGTTTCTTGTGGGGAGTTTATGGACAGCCACTGTACAATGTCTTCAAGGATATTGGTGCTGTTGCCAGGTGGGATATAAATGCAGCCGATGTTTATAGATTTATGCTGGTTAATTTGTAGTTTTGTAAAGAGTATTTCAGCTTTATCAGCTTGAGGAACTTGTGGAGAATTGGAAATAATTACATTAGTTGAAGATTTATATAAGAGAGCTACCCCGCCTCCCTTCTTTGAGGTGCGGTCCAGTCATATTATATTGTAACCTGAAGGAGTAAGTTCATTGTCAGTGGTGGATGGCTTAAGCCAGGTTTCTGTAAGACATAGTATATCTGGGGAGTGTACTGCTATGAGGGCATGCAGGTAGTGAATTTTATTATTTAGGCTTATGATGTTTAGGTGGCAGATGAGGAGAGAGGTAGAGGAGATGTTTATATTTTGCAGGCTAGAAGGGATATTATATATTGGGTTGGATGCTTCTGATGGGGTTGGTGTGGATGTCCCCATCCACTGTGAGGTTAATTTGAGAATAGATTATTAGTTTTTGAAGTTTGAATAATAGTTTATAGTAGTGCTTAGTTCTAGGGTTAACATAACTGACTCGGATGAGCTGTTGAGTTATTGTAATATGGGAGTTGGAAGGGAGGGGGAGTAGTGGCTGATTAAAGTTATGTGAAAGAGCATGAGTATTGGTCTGTGATCTGGGGTAGTGGGAGCCTGGAAGGGAGAGATGTTCATAAACTGTGATAAAATACGTAATTATCAGCATAGGTAAAAGGTAGTTTGAGGGCTTTGAATTGAAAGGTGGGGTTGAGGCTTGTAGAGGCATTGAAGAGGTTTTGCAAATTACAATTGTTTAAGAATGGGGGTGGGAGGGTAGTAGATGAGGGTAGAGTAGAGAAATAGGGAGGGTGTTGTGGTTAGGGTAGATCTAACAATTGCTGATTGGTTCTATAATTAAGGGAGTGCAGTTGTGGCAATAAATGTAGCACATTTAGGGGCGGGAGGAATTTGGGGGCAGGGTGGGGCGTGGAGCAAGCCCGAGGAGCAGGGCCAATGCATAGAAACCAGCTAGCAGTGGGAAACTAGCAACAGATTAAGTACAATGAGGCTTTTCTTATTTGTTCATTTTAAGTACTTTCTTACCCTTGTTTTTGCTTTCAGTATACAATTTTTATGTAGTATACTGTTAGTAATCACTTTTTGCAGTCTTTTCTCACATTAAGCTTTCTTCTGCCAGTTGTCTGCTATTTTTGTACAGAGCTCAAGAGTTTAAACCCCTGCTTCAGGTTTCTGCTATGTAATTTCTAGTTTTATGTTTTTTATGCAGGGAGCTCAACTGTTTTTCCTTAGTTGGTATGATTAAGCTCAGTTTCTGCGTGCTAAAATCTAAGACAGACAGCTGGGCAGTAGAGTCTACAGTAAAAAGGAGCTTTGTTCTGTGTGTCTGAATTAATTTACGCTAGTAATATACCTAGAAACTTAGATATGTTCACTAGGTAATCTTCAGATATAGGAGTAACCCAGTTTAGTATTTTAGGGTTGATTGTGGGGCTTTGAGGGATTACTGGTAGTGCTGTAGACCCGGTGTGGCTAATCAATATAGTACATACAGACAGGATAAGATAATATTAACCTTAGCAGATCTTTTCAGAGTCGAGGGACAGTGCAGGAAAGTTTCCAGTTAGGTTTCAGCAGGGGAGGTGTCCTTCTGGCGTTCAAGTCTTTCAGGGATCTAGCAGATAGAGGGGGATAGAACCTGATGATAGATACATATGTTAGTATATGTTCTAAGTAGCAGATCCTTCAGCCAGTAGCACTGTTAAGAACATTTATTTTCTATACAGCAGAGCAGCAATAATCATAGAAAATGGCCATAACAGTCAGAGCAACCCAGTAGTTAACATATTTCAAAGCACAATGGTGGTAGTATTAAATGCAGCCATGTATTTAAGAAGTAACACAGTCTAAATAGTATAAAATAGTGTCACTTTGCTTTAAAAAAAAAGCAGCCAATCACCAAATTAATTACATTTAAAACAGCAGTTTTAATACAGTATAGTAGCATAAAGACAATATAGCTGCAGTAGTAATGCTAGTAAATCACTGTTGCTGAAAGGCAGAGTCAAACCAGTGAAATAAACAAATAAGCAGAGCAGTAGCAGTGTGGTTTAAACAGGCATAAAACAGTGTAGTGTGTTACTTGTCTAGCTTAACTAAATCAGTAACTACTGTTTCTAACACCAATACCAAATGAATTTCATTTAATACAGCAGTTTTAATACGGCATAGTTGCATGAAGACAACATAGCTGCAGTGGTAATGCCAGTAAATCACTGTTGCTGAAAGGCAGAGTCAAACCAGGGAAATAAACAAATACGCACAGCAGTAGTCAAGAATCAGAAACATGAATACCAGTTGTATACATCCAAATAATTAGCTAAAAACAACACTAAGACATTCCGGAGGTCTAATGGCTTACTAGTGAGCAGAATTCAACTGCTGTTGAGCACTTGTGTCCTGATGGGAGCCTAGTAATTTAAAGATGGCTCCATAAACGGCAGGAATCTAATATAGACTTAGTATTGGGGGTGGGGGGGTAGCAAAAGGATGTGAACCAGGTGCAATGCAAAGAAACCAGCCAAACCAGAGAGGCTAGCAGTGGGAAACTATCAACACATTAAGTACAATGAGGCTTTTTTTAATTTATTTGTTTTAAATACTTTCTTGCCCTTGTTTTTGCCTTCAGTATACAATTTTTATGTAGTATAGTGTTAGTAATCACTTTTTGCAGCCTTTTCTCACATTAAGCTTTCTTCTGCAGATTGTCTGCTATTTTTGTACAGAGCTCAAGAGTTTAAACCCCTGCTTCAGGTTTATGCTATGTAATTTCTAGTTTTATATGTTTTATGCAGGGAGCTCAACAGGGAACTTAACTTCCTTTAAAAGTATTTATGTATGGGGGAAGCAGAAAATATCAAACTGGCAGTACAGAAATCTACCCCTACTACTTACCCTGGAGGTCAGTGAGTTGTAAGGGTAGGGGGGCATCAAAGTTTACAGCCACACCACATTTGCAGGTTGTGTATATTACTGCATTATGATCACCTATAGTGCCTTTTTTAGGCAGTATTCCAAAGACCAAAATTCCACTGTGATAGCTACAAACAAATGCAATCTGAGGGTCATGTTGCTCAATGCTAGAAGTCTAAATCTCAAGATCCACTCACTCGAAGCTCTCCTCAAAATGGAGTATGTCGACATCTGAGCTGTAATGGAGACCTGGTTTAAAGAGGCAGAAAGCACCCCTGCTCTCCCAGGCTACAACTCATTCCATACCTTTCAGTCCCAGAATACAGCCGGAAGCTTCAAAGGTGGTGATTTCTCCATATTCTTAAATGATACGCACACCTCTAGACGGGTAGCCCAGCTTAATGCATCCGAGATACTTCAGGTACAACTAACACTGGGTAAGACAGCAATACAAGTCATAGCCTGCTACAGAACCCCAAACATGTCCCTAGACTCACTCCAACTTCCTAAGCACCCTGGAATCTGTCAAGGTCTAACCCAGTACTCTCATACTGGATGACTTCAACTACTCCTCCGTCAACTGGGAAAACTATTCAAGTACCACTGTACAGGCCCAATGCTTTCTGAAATTTATCAGTTCCAGTGCCCTGGACAAGCTCATTCTGACCCTCATTAGAGGAAACAACATCCTTGACCTGGTTATCACTAACATGGGAGACCCTTGCTCCACACCCAAAGTCAATTCCTCCCTGGTCAAATCTGACCACAAAATGATCACTATGGAAATCTCCATCTGATCTACACCCCCGCTAAGGTGACCACTCTGAAAACTTCTCTAAAGCTGACTTTGGACTCCTAAAAACAGAGGTGGCTAACTTCTCGGCACCCATGCCAATGGAAAATTGCTGCATGACTACCGAATCCTACACCAATGCACTGTACGAGCATGTACACAAATGCTTGGACCTTGCCATGCCAAATAGAACTAAGATGCTCTCCTCCAAAAAAAGGAAGTCAATCTGGTGGTCTCCATCCATCAATAAACTCTACAACAGAAGAAAGAAACTGTTGCAGAAAAAAATGAAGTGACAAGACTGGAAAATCTCCCTTATCAGTCTCAACAAAAAGCTGAGATCCCTTGTCAAATCCTCTAAAGCCAGCTATGAAGGCAGAATTGCGGCTCACACCAAAAACAACCACAAAGCCACCTTCTTTAGCTATATCAAAAATCTCTAAGGCAATAGCTAGATTTGTTCTGAGTTATTGCACAATGGCACCTCACATACTGAGCCAACAGATATAGCAAACATACTAGCCAACAGGTTCAGTGCCAACTTTACCCCTCCCCCAAAGGCCTTATCACAATACCAGAAGAAAGCCTGGTACCCACCATTTCTGTGGCACAGGTAAAAGCTGCATTGTCCAAGGTCAAGAATACAGTGAACGTGGGACCTGATAATATCCCTGGCTGCATCCTACATGAGCTACAAAACGAACTGGCACCACATCTGTGTACCCTGTTCGATCTCAGTCTTACCTCAGGCTATGTCCCCAACAAATGGCGCACTGCTACAGTCATTCCACTCCATAAAGGGGGAGCAACTACAGACCCTGGGAGCTATTGCCCCATTAGCCTGACGAGTCTGGTATGCAAAGCTGTGGAGTGGGTCATCATGGATAGGCAATCTCCAAACACTTGACCCGACACAGTTTGGCTTTGTCAAGGGGAGATCCTGCCTGCTGAACCTGGTTGACTGCTTCAAGGCAGTCACCAAGGCTGTGGATGAGGGTAAGGCAGTGCATACAGCCTACCTCGACCTGGCCAAGGCCTTTGATACCATTCCCCACTCAAGTATCATTGATAAACTCAGCAAACTAGGCATCAATCCTTATATCACTAGGTGGGTTGCAAATTGGCTCACTGACAGGACCCACAGAGTGAAAGTTGTGGATTCCAAGTCAGACTGTGAGCCAGTCACGAGTGGAGTCCCACAGGGCACAGTCCTGGGCCCTCTCCTGTTTGGCATCTACTTCTCAGAAGTCCACAGCAACACAGAAGGACTCTGGATAACCAAGTTCGCTGATGACTGCAAGCTAGGAGTCATTATTAACTCCCCAAGTGATGCAGACTTTCTACAAAAGGGCCTCTCTGAGACCAATGACTGGTGTCAGAACCATGGCCTGAAGCTTAACACCAAAAAATGCGTTATCCCCTGTGGAAAAAACTCAGTTCCCATGAATTACCACATTGATGGGAGCCCACTGAACACTGAAGGGGTAATAAGAGATCTGGGCACCCAGGTCAACAGCCACCTCACTTTCGACCATCACATTGCAACTGTGGTCAGAAAGTCCTTCTACATGGCACATCTTATAACCAAAGGTTTCGCATCCAGGAAGAAAGAGGTTGTCATCCCTCTCTACTCATTCCTCATTAGACCAGTCATTGAATGTAACACCGCATTTGGCATGTACCTGACCAGACACTTACAACAGCTGGAGAGGCCACAAAAGTACCTCATGAAAAGGATCTTAGGCCTTAAACACATGTTCTACATAGACAGACTCCAGAAACTTCAGCTGTTCTTAGTCTCTTATTGCCTACTTAGAGGTGATCTCTGCTTGACTTACAAAGCCATGTCTGACCCAGCCCTGCTTGAAATGCTGCACCTAAAGAAATCCCAATTCTCCCACACCACATGCTCCAGAAATCACAACCTCATTACCGCAGTTAACAGAACATGCTGGAGGGACAGGTTCATGTCCCAAAGACTGCCCATACTCTGGAATAAACTTCCCATTCATGTCAAGCAGAGCACCTTGCCTTCTTGTCTTCAAGAGGAACCTTGATGAGTGGATGGGTAACAGAAAGTTCACTCCAGGGATCATTCCAGTTGCCCTACTGGATAGGGGCACTGTGAACTAACATTGGGTGGCATGGTGCTGGGGCAATTTTTTTTGGTCTATGCTTGTAAAGGCTTCAGGGTCATTAGCCTAGTACACACCTATGAACCAGTACAGGGTGGACAGGAGAATAAAGAATGAAGCCGCATTGCCTGCTGTTGTCATATATCCATTGTTCAGTCTGCATGATGGACAATAATTATAACTAGCACTAAGGTGTCACCACAGTGATATGGGTATCAGATCCATTAATCCTTCCTACTGTCATTTCATAGACACACATACAGACTGTGCCGCCCTGCCAGATGCATATGCTTCATAGAGCAGGTTGTGATGTCATGTGCTGCATGTGCCTTGGTCACCACCCACCCACTGGGATTAGAGATGGCTCCAGTGTATTTATTGGTTGGAGTAGGTGGACAGCCCAGAGCATGTATTGCAAGTGTGCATGAGAGGGCAGGATCCTTGAGCACACCTCAGAATGAGACAAGTGGATGGGCTGAAAGGGTTTTGCTGCTGAAGTACTGATAAGAACAGAAAAAGTAACAATGAGGTTATCTCAGGAAGGAGGGTATAATTATAGAAATATATGCACACTTAAAAGATACTCGTGCATCCCCAAGTGCTACAGTAGACATGGCCATGACAGGGGTTACTCTATAATAGGCATACAAGTGTCATGAAAAGTAGATAGGTCATCTGTTAATCAAAACATTTATAACCAACAAGAATCTCTGGCTGAAGTGAAGTGAGCAAATTTGCTTTATGTAAAGGATATTTACCTATCATTGTAATAAAATACATTTGGACAAACATAAAATAAATTTAACTTCCATAAATCTAGGCTGCAGTTGATTGAAGAATGAAACAAAGAACTAAGATTTATCTGGATACCGTCTAGACTGATGATTAAAACTGCAAACCATTTTATTGGCAATCAGAATTTATCTGTTAGTTTCTCAGTTAATTTTTGATGTTCTTATGCTGTTACTGTATTGCTCCCCAAGAGATCTATAAAAAATCTGTCATTCTGAAATTTCCAGGTAAAAAATGCATATAAAATAATTAGAACTTTTTTCTTTCTCTGTTTGAAACTGTAGAATGCCATACACCCAAATGTCACGCATAACATTACACACAGTAAACAAAGGAGCTGTCTCATCCTACATCACAGGAGGCTAAGTTACAGAATCCTAAAGAAAGTACTGGGAGTGTCTGTCCTCATCAATTGTACTAAAGTCACTGTAAAATTGTAATTCTCATAGAGTGAAACCAGAAAGTTTTATTTTATACTCATAGCCTCCTATTCTTTCTCCATATTTCACCACGCTTTTAAAAAATATACACCTCTTTCCAAGTGCTACCCCCCCCCCCCCCCAAACACACGCAAGCTGCGAGTACCATTTTCAGCTTCCTCTCTCTAAACTACATATGGGCTGTTTTTCACATGGGCAGTTCCATCTCTAGACATTCAGTGTACACATTTATCTTTTCAGCAATAGTTTGCAAAGTTAGAGAAATACAGCCAATATAACATATGTGAAGGGAAAAAAATCTAATTTGAGGGTAACCATTTGATATTCTGAGACTCATTCATGTGAGTCCTGGACTAGTGAGACTGAATGGCTGAAAATGCAGACTTGTGTATACCAGGTCTGAGATTTCCATTTCTTGGAATATTCCTTTTTCTTGAGGTATAATAATCTCTGAGATAGCATATGTGTTTGGGGGATATGGGGGCTTGCCTCCCACAGTTGACTATCAAAATTGTGCAAATCGGTTTTGCGAGTAATGACTTACTCAAACCAAAATGCCGAAAATATGCACACTGTTCAGTCACAACTCCGAACACTGTAATGTTAGTATGTCGAATTCGACATTGACATTACTTGGATGGCCAGAGATGTACTGCCAGTGTTTTGCAGGGGAGCAAGACCCCCTATGTCCTCCACACCCTCTGATAATTAAATATTTCAAGTCCAAGATTGCACTACAGTGAGGAAAAGGGGACTTTTCCCCAATCCCCACTATAGTGCTATCCAATTGAAACAGCAATGCTCAAAACTCCAAACAAGCTGTGTGTTGATGTTTTGGAGGTGATGGGATTTCTACTCATAATTTTAAACTTTTGCACCTTTACCCTGGACCTTATGAACGATGGTTAGGTGACTTTCAAACCTTTGATGGTAAACTGCCTTCCACATTGGGTGGTGCAGGGGGAGAGCTTGCCCCCATACCAAAAAAAAAAACAGCTTTAATAGGAACAGTGATTTTCAGCATTCCCTGTTCTACTATTTTTTCTAGACTTTTTTTTCTGCTAGTTCTGTGACTTAATGGTAACACTTACTGAAAGGCTGACAGTGCATATTCCGTAAATTGACCCTGCTATGACATTAAACACTTTTCTTTGTAAAGGAAATCGACAAATTAAAGGCAGCAAATGTCAATCTGTATGTAATTCAGTGGCTAAAATATTGTTAATCAACAGGATGGAGCAACTCAGAGTGGAGCCTTAACTGTCCATCCCCCGATGAAGTAACCAGTGGTGTCCCACAGAGGCCCTCTACCGAGTCCACTTTGGATTATTCTAGTCATATATGCAAGTTGGAAATGGATAACTAAATCGGACTGTAATTGCAAACTTGTTAACATGATTGCTTCAATAAAAGATGTCCCGTTTCCACTTACGAGTCTCTATGTTCATCGTGTTTCACTGTTGCAGTCATTTCTCTTGGGTTACCCTGCTGGCAGGCTACCCGCAGTCAGCCTGAATTCCAAAGTCCTGGTCTGGCATCGGCTGCTGTTGCCTCTTCCCTGACAGAGCGCCAGGGGTATAAAAGATGCAGCCAACGCCATTTTCTTCAGTCTTTCTTGCCGTGTGGTGCCCGAAGCAAAAGCAGTTCGCAAGTGCCGGTCGGCCAACTCCTGAGATTTTCAAATCCAAATTTCAGAACCGAAGTCTTCATTAAAGCTAAGTGCCCCATTGGGGAAACTTTTTTCTTGCTCCAGACCGATGTCAGAAAAAGTTAACAATTGTATTTCTTGTGGGAAGCAAATACCTCATAAGGATTTTTAACGCTTACTGTATTCCTTGCCTAGGCCCTGACCACATCGTTGCTAGCTGTCGGTTTTGTGCTAGATTTAACCAACGCACTATTAAGTGTCGGTTCGATTTTGCATTTCATTACTTTGGCCAAAGATTTAATTATATAATGCCGTCAGAACAGCCGACAACCGGAGTTTACAAAAAACGCAAGGACAAGGAAAAGGATAGGCATCCAAGGACCAAAACCGACGATGAGGCCTCCGTTAGGCCAGTCGCCGGTTCTCAGTGGAGCGCTTTCACAGCACCTGGCGCCCGCTACCTCAGAGCCACAGGCCGCTTCCGACTCCCACGTGGAGCTGACTGGGCCTCTGGATACTCAAGGTATTGGACACTTGGAAATCATTCCCTCAGATGGGTCCGGAGCTGCTGATCAGGCATCGGCTTCTGAGGGTGTCTTCAGACCTGCACAGTTATATGTTAAACCATCTTCAGCTTCAAAGACAAAGACTAAAGCTGCTCTAAAGACAAAGAAACAAGTACAGCATTCTCCTACTCAAACTTCCATGCCTAAAAAACAGATGCTTAAGATGGCCAAAGACCTAATTACTATAATCAGGGGTTCCCATCCCCCTCCTGATAAGAGGCCTAGGCAAGAGACAGAATATGATTCTTCTGATCAGGTTTCTATTTCCTCTGATTCCTCTTCTGAACAGGGTTATGCTATACCTCCCTATGAGGACACTGATGCTGAAGAATCCATTCCTTCAGCCTCACCTCCTGAGGATTATTCTTTTGGGGAAACCCTGCATACCATGAGGGAGCATTTCCACTGGGAGAGCCAAGATTATTCTGAATCTAAGAAAAGTCTCAGAGACTTTCTGCTACTTCCTCAGCACAGACCCCTTTCTATTCCACCTGTTCTAGACATTGTAGAAGATGTATTTTCAGAGACCGGCCTGTCTCCTGACTCTTTACCTCCTGCACCTGCTAAGCCAGACAGATACTACAGGGTCCCGGATTCTCATAAATTCCTATATAAAAACCCCACTGCTGACCCAGAAACTATTTCTCAGGGTCCCAAAGGGGTTAAAGCTACCACTGCAGAAAACCCTGTCCCCTCTGATAGGGATTCTAGGGCTCTGGACAGATGGGGGAAAAAAGTTTACATTTCTGCTACCTTGGCTGTAAGGGCTTTAAATTGACAGTTTCATATGCTTAAATATCAACAATACTTAATGTCACTGCTTAAACAGAAAATGTTGACAAGTTCTGACTGTTCAGAGAACAAGGAAATGCAGGATTTATTGCATGCAGCTGAACAAGTGGGAAAGCATACTTTGCAATGTGGTTATGATTCACTGGAGGCCTCTTGCAGGGATGCTGTTACAGGTTCTGTTGTTAGAAGGCATGCTTGGTTAAAGGAACAGAATCTGCGTGATCATGTTAAAGCAAAATTATTAGATGCTCCATTACAGCATGATACTTTGTTTGGTGCTAAAGCAGAAGAGGTGTTGAAGAAAATGGAGGATAAAGCGAAATCCATGCAGACAGTTAAGGATTTTTTATAGGTACAGCCACCCAGATTTAGCAGGAACTGGCCTTCAAAAAATTGGCCCTTTCCAGTGTCAGACAGACCACAAAGAGGCAGATACAGACGCCCCAGAGCAGATCTCAGCCCCAAGGCTCATACAGGCCTAAACAATGGGATGCTCCTACCTCCAAAAGTGGAGAAGACAAATCACAACCTTACAGGAAACAGTCCCAATGACTTTCCTCTGCCAGATACAAGCACTTTTCCTTTGGCAACCCCCTTAGGGGGAAAACTAGCACTTTTTTCATCAAATTGGCAAATGGTTACCCAAAACAAATAGGTCTTGAACATAGTGTCCCAAGGCTACTGGTTCCATTTTCACACCCTACCAAGGGCAAATGGTATGCCAGACCTGTCACACAATCAATGGGCAGAGGCACAAAAGCAAATTGCAGCCCTCATGGACTTGAGGGCCATTCAACAAGTACCACAACAAGAGCAGGGGCAAGGATTTTACTCCAGACTTTTCTTAGTGCCCAGAAAGGACAAAGCCTGGACACCAATACTGGACCTGTCTATACTAAACAACGTTTCTGGAGGTTCCAAAATTCAGGATGTTGACTTTACAGCAGCTACTGCCCATGCTGGGCAAGAAGGCTTGGCTCGTAACTTTGGACCTAAAAGAGGCATACCTGCATGTCCCAATCAGACAATCTTGCAGAAGATACCTTAGCTTCATAGCTGACTCAATGCACTACCAAGTCTCTGCACTGCTCTTTGGCTTATCTACTGCACCCAGGGTCTTCACAAAATGCCTGGCACCAGTAATTGCATTTTGCAGACAAAGAGAAATTCAAATATATCCCTACTTGGACGAATACCTTATTCAAGCAGAGAACAAAGACATTCTTCTAAAACATCTGGTGTTTGTAAAAAGATTACTAATTTGCCTAAGGTACACAGTAAACAAAAAGAAATCAAAACTAGTACCCTCTCAAGAGATAATATTCCTGGGTGCAAGCTTAAATACAACTGCCCAGATGGCTTATCTCTCGCCAGACAAACAAAAGCAACTGACTTCTTACTTCAAAAAGTTGGCAACAAAGACCCAGTTATCTGCAAGGAAAATCCTGCAGGCCTTGGGTTTCATGGCATCCTGAATTCTACTAATTCCATATGCCAGACTGCATATGAGAAAACTACAGTGGTATTTAAAAAGTGTTTGGACTCAGCAATGCCACAGCCTGGAGACAATAATTACCCTCATTCCCTGCCTGCAACAGGAGTTTCGATGGTGGACACAGGCCTGTCACCTCAACAAGGGTCTGCAATTCACCTTACCCACAGCCAGACAGACACTGACAACGGATGCATCAGATTATGCCTAGGGGGCCCATATGGCAGGAAAATGTATTCAGGGCACATGGCCTGAAAGCCAGATGCATCTTCACATCAATCAAAAAGAGATGCTAGCTGTTCAGAATGCCCTGACAGCTTTCAAAGATCCACTTCATCCAGGACAGCTACTGATAAAGACAGACAATACTACGGTCATGTGGTACATAAACAAGCAGGGAGGTACACATTCCTACCCCCTCTGCAGACAAGCAATGACCTTATGGGACACAGCATTGACTTATCAAGTTCACCTGCAAGCACAATTTCTGCCAGGAAAAACAAATACTCTGGCAGACGAACTAAGCAGAAACCTCATGGATCCCCATGAGTGGAAACTGGATCCACAAGTCTTCAGCATGATAACAAGGAAATGGGGATGCCCAGACATATATCTATTTGCCTCCCCTCACAACTGCCAATTAAAGAGATTTTGCACAAGGATTTATCACAAACAAGCATGGAGAGTGGATGCCCTATCCTTCAGCTGGAAATATCAAACAGTATATGCCTCTCCTTCCCAGGGTACTCCTAAAGGTCAGACAAGAGAAGTCAAAAATGATACTGATTGCACCAGACTGGCCATGCCAGCACTGGTACCCAATTCTAAAGAGCTTGTCTCAAAGTCCAGCATGGATGTTGCCTCAAACTTCTCACTTGCTGACCCAACAAAACAATCAGATCCTGTACAACCAACTCAGGACCTTAAATCTGGCAGCATGGCGGATTATGTAGCCATTCAGAACACTCCTCTTTCAAAAGCTGTTATGGATGTTATCTTGGAGGCCAGGAGGCCCAGTACCAGAAAATCTTATGCAGAAAAATGGAAGAGATTCTGTGCTTGGAACCGGGAACAAGGCATTGACACGTATGTACCTAATATCCGTCAGATTTTACAATACCTAACTGAGATGCTGGACAAAGGCCTTTCCTTTTCATCAATTAAGATTCATGTCTCTGCCATTTCAGCCCATTAGAATACGGAACCACCTATCTTTTCTCATCCTTTAATAAGGCAGTAACTCAGAGGGACCAAAAACATCAGGCCTCCAAAGAGAGCACCAATTCCAGCATGGGACCTCAATTATGTCTTGGAAAAACTCATACTGCCTCCTTTTGAGCCAACCTCAACAGCTGATATAAAATTCTTATCCTGGAAAATAGCTCTGCTCCTAGCAATAACCTCTGCAAGACGAGTCTCTGAGCTACAAGCACTCATGGCTGTGGAACCTTTTATCATTTTTCATCCAGACAGGGTTTCTCTGAGGACAAACCCAACATTTATGCCTAAGGTGGTGTCCAGTGTGGCCCTCAACCAAACCATTCACTTGGCCTACCTTTTATCCAAACCCACAGAGCAAGGGTGAGACAATTCTGCATTCTTTGGACATGCACAGGCAGCTACGCTTCTACTTGGACAGAACTAAAGCTTTCAGAAAGACTGAGCAACTTTTAGTGTCATATGCTGCAGGATCACAAGGAAAGACTATCTCAAAACAGACTATTTCTAAATGGATAGGCCATTGCATCTGTTTCTGCTCTTCTCAGCATGGCAAATCAGTGCCTAAGGGCATTAGGCCTCATTCTACCAGAGCAGCAGCCACTTCAGCAGCCTTCCTCAGAGGAGTACCAACCAAAGACATCTTAGAGGCTGCAACTTGGAGTTCAGTGCACACTTTTACAAAGCACTACCACTTACCTCTTTACTCTAAATCCAGAGCAGGCTTTGCCACTGCAGTTCTGCAGGGCCTCATAGCCTCTCCTAATCCTATTTAGCCCAGCCATCCATCCTCAGCTTTGGGATTCAACACAAGAGTAATGACTGCAACAGTGAAACATGATGAACATAGTACAGTTGTGTACCTACCATAAATGTAGATGTTCGAGTGTATTCACTGTTGCAGTCCAGGTTACTCTCCCACTGTCCCCCTTTCTTTTATTGGGGTTTATCTATACTTCTCTATTCTATATAACCTATGTGATGTATTTGCTTGTAGATGGAGGAAATGTTTCTTTACTGCGTGTATGTTTATTGGCATAATATATTTAGCCTACCCTTTTGGGGGCACCTGACATCAGGAGCAAGAAAAACTGAAGAAAATGGCGTCGGTGCATCTTTTATACCCCTGGCGCTCTGACATCAGGGAAGAGGCGACAGCAGCCGGCCCAGGACTTTGGAATTCAGGCAGACTGTGGGTAGCCTGCCAGCAGGATATAACCCAAGAGTAATGACTGCAACAGTAAATACACTCGAACATCTACATTTATGGTAGGTACACAACTGTACTTTATTGCAATAGAGAGCTGTCAGAGTATGTGTGACTACAGTACTGATCTTAATCAAATTATAACGAAAATGTTGACAGAGATGCACACATGTGCGAGCACACTCAAGACCGACCCTTGTCTCCACAATCCCTCCATAGTTATGCAACTTTGAGCATGAGGGGTGATAGCAGTGGAACATGATTCTGCTAACTGTTTGTCACAGAGTAAATTTGTACTGCAGACCACTCAGTTGTTTATACATTTAAAATCTAATAAATTGAAAAGGACTCCAGTAATCTTGTCTGGCTAATCTAGGGCAATGAAATTCCTCAGCCATTGTGCTCTCCAAAGTTTACCAGTCTGCTGTTAGGCTGACATGGTGGATCAGCCCATTATCTAAAGTAAATACCAATGTACACTTTGATGGCAGAGAGATGGCACGAGAGCATGAACTGCTGCTTAGTGCCTGAAAATCACCAACATCCTACAATTCATGTTACTACTCGCAAATAAAATGTTTCAAAATATATAACTTCAATGAGCAAGTATAGGAAAGGCATTCCAGGACAGATCCCCATAATCATCACAGCTTCATATACATGGCAGAGCACATATTCTGGTCTTGATGAACCCTGTATCCTGTTTAGGACAACAGTACCCTAGGAGTCTACACATTATTAATAATTAGTGTACAATAACATGCAGTTGAAAGCAATCATTAGCAAGGTCCCAATCTGGTCCAGAATAGCTTCTTGTGAAGGTGTAACCTTCACTCCTCCCTATTTCCTTTCTTCACCACCTCCATTCACCTAGCCCAGTCATGACTCTCCACCACCAGAGATGCAAGCTAAATGAAATAACCATTGACCTCTTGATCCTGAAGCACCAATGATCCTAAGCAAATAGCAGCTGTCTGGTATTGAAAAGGCTGACATCCCCCCTTCCCCACTCTAGTCTTTTACTTGTTCTCAATGGACAGCCCTCCTTGACCTTTCCTGACTCTTACCTAGATACACCTTCATCCTCCCCCACTCGGTCTGAACTGACCAGACCTCAGAGAAATGGCATCTTGCTGTGAGCAGTTGATAGCTTGTAGGATTTCCTCTTGTAGACAAGCACTCCACCTACCACATCATCTGGTAGTAACAGGCCTGTAATGCTCAAAAAATAACAGCACTACTGGAAAATGAGCATTTCAGTAAGGTGACTTATGGCTGCCATGAATAAGTTCAGCATCTTTTGTCCAAAGACCCTACAAGTGATGTCTGCTGGTAACAGTAATACATATCCTGTTGCTATTACTAATGACTAAGATGGTGTCGCAACACAGTGTAGGGGCTGTGGAACATAGCAGGTTCTTGACTTATATGTTTGCCATTCATTATTGTATTACATTTGACTAGTGAAAGTCGCACAAATGTTTGATAAAATATCTGAAAAACAAAATTACTGCAGTAACTATATCCCTCCAGCATCTACATTGTCTTGTGCCACCTACATGCTTGCTAACTAAATATACTAATACTAGAACATGACCTGATTACTATAGCTAATAGATTAAGTACTTTTATTTTCTGACGTTCACTTACCATGTAGGCTTGCAACAGTAGAATTGAATAATATATTCGGTAAGACAGTTACGTTTGCTTAATTTAGAGCAGTACTGAAGAGAATCTGTTAGCGTTATATATAACAATCACATTTATAAGGTACTTGCAGACATTAATTTCTTTTGCAGGTATTAAAACTTCAGAAGCTCTCTAGAGGTATATAGTCTGCTTTATGTTTTCATGTATGAAACTGCTAGAGTGCACATTATGACTGTAGGTCGCCATAAAGAGCAAGGCTGATTGCTTGTTGTGTAACCACCTCAGCGTGGAGGAGTAGCAATGACATATATCCTTTTCCTACTCATAAACTCAGAGCTGTGGTGCTCCAAGTGTCTGAGCAGTATTCTGCCATTACCCAATACTGAACCACTGTATAGTTCAAAGGTCTGCATACAATGCTGATACGTAGCATTGCAGATAGCCTTTCAGGGATTTTGCACAAGTGCAGTTAACACATGCTGAATGTAAGGAACCCATGTACGCAAGCCTTTGCATGTAGCATATAATTTAAGAGCTATGCTCTGCCATTAAACTAGCTGATCCTGCTAGCATGTTGTATGTTTTTACGTGTGGGCATTTTAATTATGATTCTTGGTCCAGACTTCATTTGCAAAGCTAAGAAGAGTAGGCAGAATGATATTGAGATATAATCAGTATGGGGGGGGGGGTAAAATCATTCATACCACAACATTTGGCATTGTATCCTTGCATTGTCACTGATGTCTCTGGACTGCCGTGAAAAGCATTTAATGAAAATGAAGTGAGTTTTTGTTGGTATGCACAGTTGTAGATGTGTAAAGCTAAACATTAAGATTCTCCAAACACTGAAAGTATTGGTGTTTAAAGTAATAAAACACCACTAGGGTTCCATGGATAGCTGTGTGGAATCAAAGGAGAGGAAGTTAAAGTTGACCTTTTGCCACTGAAACTTTGCTTCAGGCAGAATGTGTGTGCAGTGGCTTATGAGACTTAATTCTCACAATATGTTGTAAAGCTTCACATGGAAGTCAGCAGGCTGCTGTTTTGTGCTTAGGATATGTGTAGACAAAATGCAACAGGTAATAAGCCATTACATTTTGAAAAGAAAAAATATTAACTGATGAAACATTTTAAAAAGATTCCTTTATATTAAACTTAAATGCAGTTAAACAGTTTAGAACACCATGTGATAGTGGAAACAGTCTTGTAGTGGTGAAGCTATGCTAGCAGTCATAAATATCTCAAGTGAGAGAGAGAGCTTTACTTAATGTATTCAACCTTTCTTTTTCATAAAATTTGACCAGTCCAGGATGTGTCGGACCTGATTGCAGTTTTCTACCTCACTTCTGTAAGACAAAAATAAAAGGTCAAACCTAAGGCATCACAATAAATATGGTAGTAATGTATTATTTCCTAGCCATGAATAAATGAAGGCCAGTAGTAGCTATTGTTAATGAATTTAACTGTTTAGTGTCATTATTTTTATTTGGCTAAAGCTTTTTCATATTACCTGAGGTTTTAGTGGTCTATGCCATCAAGTAATACTGACAATAATCATTTCTATAAGTAATATGTTGTGAGACCAAGCTACCTGGATGTGGATTAAAAACTCTCATCACTCTGAACATGTGAGGATAATCGACATCTACCCTTTTTAAAGACAAACAAGGAAAAAAACAGCAACAAAACGACCAATGCTCCACAAAAGAAGTAAATCCACGAACTTCAAGAAAAAATAGAGACTTTTTATTACATTAAGCGCTTTTCGTCTGGCTGAATAGCTAGACGACTTCAGATACAATCAAAATATTCAAAACACAATATATAACGTGAACGTCAATCAGCTGATCCGCCCTACTAGTTAAAACAGCTGATCGAAACCAACCAATACATACTCTCACAGCCTAAACCAAAATGCCTAAAACACCCATACCATATATTATAACTACTTCTAATTAAATTAATTTAAACCTACTTGCATATTTATTAATGATCATTGTTTATATATTTATAAATATTATAAAAACTTGTAAAATACTTAATTATCCAATATGAGGAAATGTAAAAGTCAGAAAAAATAAATAATAGCAAAAAAATAATAAAATAACAAAAAATATATATAAATGAGTTTCTGACTTTAGTTGTGCCCATACTCAAAGACCGTAAAATTCTAATCAAGCTAAAGCAATTAAGCTAATAATACAAAACCCATACATACCTCCTACTGGGACAACTCTACTTAATAAAATAATATACATAAGATATAAAATTCATTAATAGTGTGTACTGTATTAAACACTCTACATCTCTACCCTAAGCAATTTTTAAAACTAGTCTAAACAGTACATGACCATAGTTATCTTGAAAGACTTTTAAGTTTTAAAATACACTTGATAGAATACATCTCATTAAGGCCTGGATAGTGGCATGCAAACGTACATAATTGCCAAAACAATTCCATTTTTTCAAGTAACAATGATACTGGGCCACCTCTAGAATCCGAGATGACACATTCTATGGCTCTAAACGTAAAACGATGATTGGGAAAAGAGTGAGTGTGTCTACCTAAGGCATTATCTAGTTTGTTAGTTCTAATACTATACAAATGTTCATATACTCTGTCCCTCAACCTTCTGTCAGTCTTTCCGATGTAGAAGGCAGGACAACTATAACACTTAGCAAGATGAACCACTCCTTTTGTATTGCAATCAAACCTATGTTTAGTGGTATATCTAACACCTCTAATAGAGAAGTTTGTCGCTACCTATATATATATACAATATGGGCGCATATGACATTTGTACATACCCCTATATTTTGTACTAAAGTTAATAGATTTCTGAACTTCTAACAGATTTTTCAAATTCCTACCTTTCTTAAACACTACCTTGGGAAAGTCATGTAGTTCATTGCCAATAGATAGGTCTGTTTTAATAAGTTCCCAGTTCTTTCATACTATGTTTACAAATTCGTAACTATCCATATAAAATGTAAGAATAAAACTACATGGATCCACAGGCTTACTAGGTAACTCATCTAGTAAAGTGCCTTCCTGGTCAATATCACTATCTAAGACAGTGTTAGAGGATTTAGGGGCTAAAATAGGTCTATAAAAACCTAAAAATCTCTTTCTTATTACCTCTTGACTTATTTCATCCAATAGTACATCCGGGTAGCCCCTCTTTTTAAACATTCCTACTAATGTATCACATTCCTCCAAAAAATCATGTTCGTCTGAGACCATTCGGGCCGCCCTTACTAATTGCCCTTTTACTACAGAATGTTTTTGAAATGATGGATGACAACTACTATTATGAAGGAAAGCATTAAAATAAGTTTCCTTTCTAAATATACTAGCTTTCAGGCATTTATTTGTTCTATCCTTTCTTAAATCTACATCAAGGTAGGATATTCTATCACTATTGAAACACTGTGTGAATTTTAATAAATCAGTAGTGTTGTTCAACTGAGTAACCAAAGCTAGAGCTTTGTTTTCGGTTCCTTTAAATAAAATAAATATATCATCCAGGAAACGAGTATAGAAACTAATCTGTTCCATAATATGAGTTACTCCAAAAATGTATTCCTGTTCCCAAAATGTCATAACTAGGTTGGCAAAACTGCTACCAGAGGGGGAGCCCATGGCAACCCCTATCTTTTGTAAAAAGTATCTATTGTTAAAAGTGATAAAGTTGTCCGACAAAACAATGTCCAACAACTCTTCTATCAATTTTACTTCACTTTGGGGGCCCCCATCCTGTGTAGCAGTAAGCCAACCCATTCAATACCTTCATTGTGTGGGATGGAAGAATATAAATCCCTCATCAATTGTAAGGAAATTAAAGTCATCCTTCTATTCTAAATTGTTTAAATTGGCCAAAAAGGTCTAGGAATCCTTACAAATTTGACTTTGTTGAGTTGCATATTTTTAAGCATATAGTCAATAAATTTAGACCAAGCATATGTAATGCTGGCTCTAGCATCCACTAATGGTCTCATAGAGGGGTTAGTGATACACTTGTGAATCTTTGGGACTCCAAAGATAGTAGGTATTCTTGGTGCTGGTGTGTCAAGAAAATTAGCAATTCCTACATCTATCCTTGCTTCAATAAACAACTCGTTGAAAGTAGAATGAATTCTAGCATAAGCTATGTTTAACTCATTTTTGGACACTTCAGTATATGTTTCACTTGCTAAAATTTCTTCCATTTTCTTAATATATTCATCCAATTCTAGTATCACTAAACTGCCTCCTTTATCAGGTTTCATTGTTCTGACACGGGCTTGCTAAAGCACAGATAAAGCTTCATTTTCTTCCCTAGATGTATTAAATTTCAAAGTACAACTTTTTTTATTTGTAGTTGCTTGGTTAAAAAAATCCATTATGCACACTTTTTCAAACAAAGCTATAGTAGGTTGTAATTGAGGGCAAAAAGTACTAGATATATAAAATTATGTTACTGTAGGTTGCCCCTCCCCAAACAAAAATTTAAAATTAAGTTTTCTTATAAACAACTTAAAATCTGTAATTAAATCAGCTATATTAGTTTTTACTGTGGGGACAAAAGTAAGTTCTTTTGCTAACAAATCAGCCAGCACAAAATCCACTTTTAAATCAGAATAATTAAAAATGTTAAAGTCACCTTCTGTATTACACACTACTGTGCGTTTTAATCCATTTAGTTCCAAAGACTGACTTTCTAGTCCTTCACTGCCTGTTATTTCTGATGTGAACTGTAATAAACTTTCGGACGTCCCTGCCTCAGCTTGTAGCCTGAGGCAGGATGCTGAAAATTTCCTCCATTATTAGAACCATGTTGCTGGCCCACAAAGTTAGCCTTCCTTCTATGAACTCCTCCGCTGTTCGTGTTATTATTATTAATGTTATTTTTAAAAGCACTACTCTTCTTTTTTGTAGAAACATATGTCCAACCCTCTTCACTCTGATCTGGTCCTTGAACAGGTGGAGCTGCTTGATTCACTCCCACTGCTACAGTAACTTCCTGGATCCCAAAGTTTGTTTGTGTGCCGGATTGTGACAATGGTGGAGCAGTATAGGCAAAGCCTTTTGCATACGCTTCTCTATCCCAGTTTAACTTTTTAAGTTTTGTACTCTTTAGCTTCTTTATGTGCTGGTCAATACTTGTAAATGACCTTTCATAATCATATTTGTATCTATGAAAATCACCATCCTTCCAAATTTCTTTGTCTATGGCAGATGCTTCATGTAATAAACCATCTACCATAATTTGATAATATTTGCTAATTATCCCCAAAAGTTCAATTCCATGGTTGTTGAACATTTTTAATCAAATCTTTATGAAAATCTGAACCGCCTATAAGGCCAGTGGGGTATTGCCAAACACGAAGACCTTTGGGTACTATACCCTCACTGACACATTCTTTCAAATAGGCAAGCTCTAACTGAAGTTTTTTGTATATAAGCAGTTTCGCATCCAAGTGCTTTAATTTGTCAGTGATGTTCTCTATTCACGTATTTTATGCAGCCGAATCAACCAACGATACACTAGTGGAAGTTTTCTGCAGTGTCGGCAACAGTTCTAACCAAGCGTTTAAACTAGTGGATGGGGATTCCATAAGTCGCAATGGTTCTTGTGCTGTAATATTATTGCGGTGAATATCATTAGAGTTCCCCAAAGGTGTAGAATGAATAGTCAGGTTTAAAAGAGGGTCCACACTTTCAGTAGGCAGTTGACTAAGCGAGTTAGGCTGTGAAGCAGACATACATCCAGATGGTGATAATGGAGGCTTCTCGGATAACAAGTCAACTCTTGGCAGTTAAAACGTCTATCTGCTTAGATAATTTTAAGACTAGAGAAGTCAAAGTTGTAATTTCCTCTCCTGCTGATGTAGTAGGCAAGACGTTCGCAGACTCATCCATTTCAAAGACAAACCAGGAAAAAAACAGCAACAAAACGACCAATGCTCCACAAAAGAAGTAAATCCACGAACTTCAAGAAAAAATAGAGACTTTTTATTACGTTAAGCGCTTTTCGTCTAGATGAATAGCTAGACTTCTTCAGATACAATCAAAATATTCAAAACACAATATATAATCATGTATACCCTTTTTAGTATGCTGAAACGTGTATATGTATGTGGGTGTGTGTGTCAAAACCTGGTTATCAAAACTGTGAATGGGTTTGCCATTTCATTTTTATCCTGTGAAATATTGAGAAAAACTCCATTTGGTGCCATTCTCTGCATGATTTGTTTGGCATATTGATTAAGATGTTTACATGACTACCTGACAGACACAAATTACAGGGTTTGATTCTCACCTTGGTAAAATTGGCGAGGCTTAAATTGTATCTTAAGAGCTGTTAGCCAAGTACTTACTAATGAAGCTATGATTGCATATTGTGCTGACCTGTGCTGCAACAATTAGTTATAATAATGAGTTTGACACTACTGTAGGCCTGCTTACTCAGTTGGAGTTCCCACTGTTTCATTGTCATTATGTTGCCACACATCCACTGCCTCACTTTGTCTCTTATTCACTGGAGCATTTGTTCTTATTTGCATAGCCAGTGGGTCTGAACTGAGGTTGAAGTAGGATAATGCTGAATTGTTTGTAAAGGTTTTTATTACAGTAAACAAGGAATGATGGAACCAGCAGAGCAGCTGCTAATGTGTTAGAAATGTTCTGTAAAATCTTTAAACCTTTAAGAGAAATTAAGGAAAACAGTAATAAATGTGATCTCATTAGAAGTTCAGATCTAAGAATATTCTTTATGAGAAGATGAGCTTCATCAGGTGGTAGCTGATAAAGGCATTCAACCTAAGAAACAGATGTCAGTTTTCAGAATTCATTCTGTCACTGGAGTTTGTATGCAATAATCCTTCCCAGATGGATTTCCGTTTCTAAAAGGTGTCAGAAATATGAGAAAAACTATCTTGCAGGATGTCCCCAAAGAATAACCCTTGAACTTAATACCCTACTTATTTATGTTTACAAATTTGATATGTATGTATTGCCTCCTTGCTGAAATGCCATTACTAAAGAGGGTGAAGACTTTTTCATAAAAAGTGTATTGGAAGCAACCTTGCTTGCCCCTTCTTGAGAGTGTAATGAATGTTGACAAATTCACCATTTTCAGGAGGCTTCAGTCAGTCTTGTGAAACACAGACATAAAAGAATTACTTGAATGACTTGCTGTCAGAAGTGTTTCTTTGTTAGAATGGTGAGTATCTCTATCTCCTGCTGCACATGCTTGACCAATGCTCATGTCTGCCAAAGGCCCAACAGAATCCCGGAAACACGATACCAGCAGGTAGCCAGTATACACCATACATACATACCACAGACTGTTAGGAACTGTGTGTCATCATCTGACTATATTTCAGTTGGTTCTGTCCAAGTGCTGTCAAGCAAACCGCTGCTGTGCATCTCCACTGATCTAGTGCTATCACCTTAAAAGCTGGTCAGTTTGGAACTCCAGGTGTGTAAGTACAGTGTCTTCGGCTTCTGACACAATACCCATCTAGAAGGCATCTTCAACACCTCGCCACTAGTGATGTGGTCAGCTGTTGCAAAGCAGCATCCTTGGTCTGACTGCTGAGGAGAGATATGGCTCTTGCTAAAGAAAAAAGTCTTTTTAACAACATAATCAGAAGTAACTACCACAAACAGTAGTAATTCTAAAATAGTACTAAACATAATCAGAAGTAACTGCCACAAACTGTAATCATTTTGAAGCATACTGAAGGAATGAACTCGCATCACACTTGTAATATTGCTGTTCATTTCTGGCTTGATATATCTCTGTTCTCAACAACTTTATTATTACCTGAACAGTAAAAAGCAAGACAGACCACATATAGTTGGAAACCTGTTTTGCAACTTATTATTGAGTAGTTCTCTGTACCACCATGACTACAAAGTATTATGAATAACTTATCACCAATATCAGACCTGCTTTGTCTGGTTGACCCATTTCTTCATTCAGAAGGCAAAGCTAGGCATTCTCAAGCTAGTCAAGAGTCCAGCAACCTATTTCTTCATGTTGGGAGTACCTCACTAGACAACTGGTTCCCTTTATTGTGAGTGTTGCATTTTATTTTATACGAGACGTCCAGTATGCACTTATAATCTGCTTCTAAATGTCTTGCCTGGTGTTAATAAGCTCTTGTGAACATACTACTCGAATTGAGTGGTATTCTGTCATGTTAAAGAATATGATATTTTTTAGACTTCCTACTTATTTCCTGTTGTATAATATAATTGCCCTACCAAGTGTGCTTTATCATGCATAAGAAATGGATCAGTCCATGCCTTTTTCATCTAGGCAGTGCCTCGGCATTTTATTGCACTGCTCCTTAATCCTTATACTTTGGGTAATGACCTGAATGTAGCTACAGTGCTACCTACATATACAGGTGAAGTGCAGCTTCATGTAGTTAGATTTTATTTCAAGCAGAGTATGTATTCCAGCTGCATGTCTGCAATGCACTTCCAGATAGCACTGCTAACCTCATTCAATAACATACTGTTGCAGTTGCGTCTTCTAGTGCTTCAATCTCGTAGGACTGGTCTTGTGCTTATGCTTATTCTGATTGCCTGCCATGGCCATTTACTTATTGTGCACGTTGCTTCCCCCTCATCCCCATCTTCTTCTGCCCCGTATGCTGTTTTTTAAATTAGCCCAAATTCTTGCCCAGGTTTTATTTATCATTTGTTAACATTGCCATCCCTCACCAGTTTTAACCATTCCCCTTGCCAGATCATTCTCAACTCCACCCAATGAAGTATCTACTTGCAGATTTTCAATCCTGTACATTTTTTTTATTTCATCATACAAATGTAAGAACTACTACCCTATTTTTTAACAATTTTCTCTAGGATCAGCATTTCCAGTCATTCTTTTCTTTATTTTTGATAAAATTATGGACTGTCCAACATTTATCTTTGTCTCCCTAAAGACTGATCAGTCATGTTAAGTACTAACTTAATGTAACTTTTTACAACTCATAGCTCTACTTAATCCACTAACCCCTCAACTCGTCCTTTACAAGTGCTAACAAGCACATAACTCCTCTAACTATCCTTACAAATACTGGTTCCATTCATAACTCCACATTCAACCACCACAACTGAAAGAACTCTAAACATTTTCAAATATGTTGTCTTAATGTTACTAATTATCATAATAGCAACTTTAGATACCAACTAAATATGCCCCCAGTCCCCATTGTTTGTTTTACTCATATTATTCACAACTGAGACCTCTGTCACTGCCCCACAGTAAGAATCAGTCCTCAGAATTCTCCCCAAAACACTCCCTAACAATATTTACCTCCCCTTAAAATTGCACACTGTCAGCCTCCTTTGTCACTGTTCCTGCTATACTACCTAACTGGAGCCATCGGTCCTACAGCAACATTCACTATCCCCGCAAAGTCCTGAAATCCAAACACGCTCCCCATCCGTAAATTCTGTAAATTTGCTGATGGACTTGCCTCCCTCATAACCTTCTTCTAAGACATAGTTTTGTTGAATCTAATCCAGAACTTCGACTACCGTTTGTAGCTATTGCAACTGCCCACCCATCTAACAAGACTTGTTACCTACAAATTGCTCATCTCATTACTATTTGCATACTAAATATGATATTTAAGAGAAGGTGACAAAGCTCTGTTCAAACAAGAAATGCATGGTTGAAATGAATAAAATGTATTCTGTAGCATCTTAGAAACAGTCACATTATACAAACATAGCAAAAAAAAACAAACAAAAAAAAGCTGCATAGTATCGTAAAGCAAACTGATGCAATAATTGCAAATCAAAATATATGCCTGTGTGTGTGTGTGTGTATATATATATATATATATATATATATATATATATATATATATATATATGGTCTATATTAAATTCTCGAAAGCCGACAATGTCGGATCTGACATTGTCGACCCAAGCGAAAGTGCAGAACATCGAGCAGGTAAACGGAAATCTCCGTAAGGAGAAATTTCCATTTACTGCAATGTAGTGTGGTCTTGGAGTTGGTATATTTAATGTTCAAAAAGAGGATATCGCTGCTGTCCAAAGGTCCAAATCCAGAAAAAAGCCAAAATGTGTAAAAAAAAACAAGATAGGACCACCACGAAAATATATAACTTGTAACAAAATTTATTTCATGGAATAAAATAAGCGCTTTCACGTGCTCCCAAGGCATGCTTCTTCAGATATTTAAGAAGCGGGGGGTGCAGGGGGCAGCCCCCTGCCTACACACTTTATTTTTTTTATTTTTTTTTTTTTTACGAACATTCGATATTTTAACAGTTCAATCACTAAAGGTCAACCTTTAGTGGTTCGAACTATTAAATGTTTGATGTTCTAATATAGACCCTATATATATATATATATATATATATATATATATGTAATCCTATCATGTGATAGAAACCTCACTTGACTGAAACGCATTTGACTGAAACCATAAGACTGAAATTTCAAAAGACTGAAAAGTTACTTGAATGAAACCCATAATATTGGATTTCAACATGCTAAATTGTAAACTGGACCATATAAAACCACACCACACCCCCCAGCCCCCACACCCCCACTAACTATATATACTAAATCCAGGATTGCACTACAGTGGGGAAAGGGGCATATACCTTAAATGTACCTTACAGTAGTCTACTTGCTACCACTACTATGCCCTTTCCCCACTGTAGTGCGATCATAGAGTAGTATATATAGTTATGGGGGTGTGAGAGAACAGCCCCCCACATTGGGAGTGTGGGAGCCATAGTCCCCCACCTAGTCTGGTTTTATATGGTCCAGTTTACAATTTAGTATGTTGAAATTGAGTATTATGGGTTTGTCAAGTGACTTTTCAGTCTTTTGAAATTTCATTCTTATGGTCTCAGTCAAATGAGGTTTCTATCATATGATAGGGATCCATGTATATATATATATATATATATATATATATATATATATATATATATATATAGATATATCTATAGATATATAGATAGATATAGATATATATAGATATAGATATATAGATATATAAAATATATATTTTTAACATAAACACCTTATTCAATTGTCACTTGTCATAGGCAAACATACATTAACAAAAAAAATTTTAACACTTCCATTTAAATAAATTATCAGTCCAACATTGCAAAAAATTGCTGAATTCCTGCCTTCCCTTAAACGTCAGTCCTCCTCCTGAACATTATTATGCAGGTATTGTTCCCATGATTTCCATTTAATTCTGTGTAATTTTAGTAATTGCTTTTTTGGCCATCAACAGAATTAAATTTAAGACTTTAATATGTCTAGTCAATTCAAGAGTATAGGCAAAGAGAAAGAAATAGCGGGGTCATAAATGAAAGACCAGCACTGGTATAGTTTTTAGTAGAATCTAGAACAGAAGCTGCCATTAAAAAAGGAATATTTAATACAGCATATAAAATAGTGCATGATAACTGTAAGAATCGATCAGAGGAGAGACTGGATAAGCAATTCACAGCAAAACAATGAAAGGATATACGTATGTCTCCCAAGTATACAACAAAATCTAGAAGATTTAGGATTTTTCTTTGGAAATGTTTACATAGATATTTTTATGCCTCAAGTGGACTCCAGAGAATTTTCCTCAGGTAGACAGCAAATGTTGGAGGTGTGATGGGGAGGTAAGAGGTAATTGGGAACATGTTTTCTGGGAGTGCTGTGGGTTGACAGACTTTAAGGATGCCTTGTGGAATGCACGGTCAGAGATGCTAGGTGGGTGGATTGGTGTGAAGAGGGAGATGATTTTTCTGAGCTGTGATAGAGAAAAAAGCCTTGTTGAGTCTAATTATGGTGGCTGTCAAAAAATCAATTACTAGAAAATGGAAATCAAAATCTAAACCAACTATTTTAGAAGTAATGAATATAGTAACAGATAAAACTGGAATTGAGGTCTTTAGAAAAGGGCAGGAGCAAACTACATAGACAAAATGGAAATTTTGGGAACAATACATACAGGGGAGGAATGAGGTTTAAAAGAAGGCAGGACTTAAATGAGCTATGTAATGTTTGAATGAAACTGATTGGGTAGATTATAAGTAATTTTTATAAGTGATGTATAGTGTTTGCAACTGGGAGTGTGTCGGTATGGTTTGTGATGTAAAATGCTAGCAACTGGGATTGTGTTGGTGTGATTTGTTTCACTTATATAAATATATGATTGCTTAAGCCATGGTGGTTTTATTAAAGATGTTTCCTGTTTAAAAAAAAAAGGGCAGGATTTGAATAATTTATGTAATGTTGCTTAGGATATATGATGTATAGCAGTGTGTGTGAAGTATAATGTTTATCAATATTAATTTGTTAATCAAAATCTAAACCAACGATTACTTTTGTATAAATTTAAAATTGCCTATGTCACATGTGATAATTGAATAAAGGTGTGTGTGACAGCCATGCCATTGCCCGGCAGTCAAGGAGCCTCAATCCTTACCACTAAGAGGAAAGGATAACCAATACACACAGTAAAGTACAATTTCCATTAAGTGTACACAAAGATCACAGTCAGTCTGGGTTGGTTGCTCCCCAGGTCCCCAATAAGACTCCCCACTTGCACAGATATAGGGTCCAGATCTCAGCCTAGCTGGCAAGCTAACCTCCAGTACCCTCTCTGTCCCACCAGTGCTTCGTGTCCTTGCCCAGGTAGCTGACACACCACACACACTTTGAGATAAGTATTTATACAACTTCACAGACACTCTTGGTAAAGGCTGACACAGATTCTTCAGCTGTGCCCCTTTGCCCAGACTATATGGTAGTAATTACTGCCACCACCAGCTAATACTTAGCTACCCAAAGGCCCTTAAAAGGGTGTCCACTTATTACTGTGCAGTATTATTATCCAATTGGTAAGTGTGACTAATCAGTCTAAGGCTTATTAGAATGGCTTTGTACAATAAACTCTATAAATATGCAATGTACTCTACAGCTTAACTTAACTCTACACAAACCAGCCACAGGTAAAAGGTTTTTAAAATATTTAATAATAATTAATTAAAAACGCAAGGCAATACTACACCACAGTGCTATCCAAGAGTTCAGCGATCACACAGAAACTTAAAACAATGCAGTAGGAAAGTTCTGATATAACAGAAAAACACAAGTCTAATCTTTATAGTCCTAGCTATTTCTACAAGAAACACACACTTCTAAAGTAACTTACTTTCATAGAGTAAGGCAGTTCTGAGGTTGGATATCAAGCGAGAATACTTAGTCTCTGTCAACAATAGTTTTTAAAATCACTCAAACATTTCTGCCTGGCCCTCCCAGATTACATCATTTTGACACTTAGGTTTTCCCAGTATACACATTACATCATTTTGACACTTAGTCTGGAGTTCCCAGGCCAAAAGGCTACATTATTCAACAATCTAACACCTGCTCAGGAAACTACAACAATAAAAGACATTTCATATGTACACTCTAGCAATCATTCCTTAAGTTAAAACAATAGAAGGAATGTGTTCAGCTAGCCTCTTTCGCGCCACTATCTAGATCAAAGGGGTATACAAGACATAATTTTAACTTCAAAAGAACAGATGTGAAATGCTTGGCTTAGTTTTCCTTATAGCAGATGACAATGTTGCTACAATCGTGAAGTTCACATTTTACAATGTTTTCTTTCATTTAAGAAACAAGCCTATATTTTACATTTATATTTACAAATGATAGAATTATGTGTCAAATTCTATTTGGCTAGGCTGGCAGCCTTCACCCATCTTATGTGTCAAATTCTATTTGGCTAGGCTGGCAACCTTCACCCATCTTTCCCCAATCTTCACAGTGTGTTTAAAAAAATGTGTCCAGCCAACTCAGATCCTATGTCTCAGCTCAAAAGAATCATTTCCTTACTTTCAACCGTTTCTTCACTCAGTGTTTCTGATAGAGATCTTCCCAATAAAAATCTTTTTTCTTCACTATGCCACCAACATTTGCTATCTATCTGATGAGAAATTATTTGAAGTCTGTCTGGGATGTAAAAAAAAGTATGCAAACACTCTCAAGCAAAGATCCCTAAACCTTCTGGACTATATATCTTCCTATTCTTTTCTTGCAAGTTGCCTTTCCAATCTCTCTTCCCAATCTCTACTAACCTCCTTTGATTGATTTTTAGTTATCATGCAATTTTTATATGCCCCACTAATTATCCCTTTTTTAAAATCTGCTTTTCTTCTAGATTCAGCTAAAAACTCTACCAGAGCAGGTCTTTCACTTAAAATCCCTTTCTCTTTTCCTGTGCTCTGAGATCCCACATTATTACTTTACCTACTTGAGTTATTTGCACCCAGTATCTTAGTTATTTTGTCAGGTTTCAACAATAAATTCCAGCCCCCACTTGCCTGTTTTCTGAACCCCCTACTTGCAGTCATCTCTAGTGGCAAAATGTCATTTATCCATTCTCATATTGGCTTAGTTCTTGGAATACTTTTTGCTACTTTATGATATATAATATTCTGTATTGTTGTTGTTATCATTAAGGGTCCGCATCCAAAGTGACACTCTGTTTCTATTTCTTACCTTTTACTTGATCATCATTCCTCTCCCTTTCAGTTATAACCTTTTGTGTGTGTTGTGTTTATGAGCCTTATCTGTGTAGCTCTAAAATATCCCTTCAAGTCAGGTAAACCTAAACCACCTTCTACTATTCGAAGGATCACATTATCCCACTTGCCCTCTTTTCTCTCCCAGGTAAATATTCCTTAAATTATTTATTAATAATTCTCCACAACTTCTAGAGTTGATAAAACTATACCTGACCCATGTACAAGACTAAAATAACTAAAAACATTTTCATTGCTTGTATGTTACTATCTATAACCATAAATAAGATTTTCCAGTTTTTCAAGTTTTGGATTATCTTTTGTTTAGTCTCTTCCCCACATATCATTAGCTGCCTTAACAATAGACTTTTTAATCCATACTCCTAAATACTTCATCTTATGACCCCATAAATATGGGTATTGCTAAACCAGTTTTTGTGTGAGTACATGCTTTACTCCTATAGCATTTGTTTTATCTTTATTGATTTTATATCCCCAAATGACTTAACTGTCTCAGAATGTTCCACAACACAGAGATGTCCTTTTCCGGATTGATCAGGCACAAAATAATATAATCTGCAAATAAAGCCAACTTTTTTGATTACTATACTAATTTTATCATTCATTTTCTTTGCCAGTGGCTCTAAGCATAAGGCAAATAAGGAAGAAAGAGGACACCCTTGGCTGGTTGGTTCGTCTGTTCAAATACAGCTTATCTGAGAAGAGTCCCCCCACTTAAATTCTTGCTGCTGATCCTTCATATATCCTTCTAATTTACCTTATTTTTGTTTCTTGGAAGGCCAATGCTTCCAGAATCCTACTCGTAAAATCCCAGCTTATTCTGTTAAATGTTTTTTTCTGCATCAAGACCCACCAACAACAGATGTGTTTTCTTTCATTCTGCTTCCCTCTGGATCATTGGTGTTCCATTAGTGTTGTCAGATTTTAGCCCCCCACACACACACACACACAAACACACACACATACACAGAATGCCACACTGGTCCATGCCTGTCAATTTTGGCAAAACCTTTACCATTCTTTTAGCAAGTATAAAAATAAATACATTATAAGTTGGCTTAAAATTGAAAGGGTCTGTGTGAAGCTGGATCTGAAGGGTCTTTGCTATCATTAGGTAACACAGCCACCACAGCTTTTTCCAACATATTGGTGCTTCCCCTACTTTTAAAATACTGTTGAACAAAATCTTCCAGCTCTTTTTCTTCCCTCCTAATGTTTAAACTTCCAGAGGAAAACAATTTGTTTCTGGAGACTTTCTTGATGATTGATTATAAAATTGTTTTTATCTCATCACCTCCTGTTAGTAGTTGGCCTAGACTACCTCTAACTTTGGCATAATTAAGTCTTCCATAAGTATCCGTGCGTGTCCTCTTTCTCAATTTCCACATTGCTCTGCTTTTTATACTAATTTTCATAAAATTTCTGGAATATCTTTAAAACCTCTATAGGATATTTGATTATTTTGCTTGTAGGTTGCCTAAGTTTGGTGACAAACCTTTCAGTGGTCTGTTGCTTATGTCATTGTGCTAAAAGATTTTGTGCTCTGGAGTTGTCAAAAAATAGTTGCTTAACTGCAGTCTTTTTAAGCTCATGCTTATTATCCAGAGACTCTTTTTCCTGTTTAGCACTCTGCATTTGCTTCTCCTTTTGTTCTGTGATATTTCTGTTATTCTGCAATACTTTAAACTTTATCAGACCCTCTAAGTAACTGCTGTTACTTCTTGACCATATATCTTTCTCTTTTATTTCAAACCTATTTTAAAACTCCATTTTCATTTTATCCCACTCACTAGTTATAACTTATGAAGATATTTCTACCATCTCTAATAGCTGGCAAATAATTTCCACTACCCATTCCTTAAATTCCTGTCTATTTTCAGGTGGATAGGAAAGCAAAAGTGCCTTATTTTTACTTTATTACCCTGGTTTTTGTTGATGCATGATCAGAAGTAATTAACTGGAGATGTGTCAAAGCTTTTAATTAAATGCACATGTTCCTGTTTCTATCTAGTCTAGCCCAGTTATTGTACCTTGGGAAATAGTATGTAAATTCTGCCCTGAGTTCCTACTACTGAATTCAAATCTTTATCAAATATTTTCATAAATTTCTTCAGAAATCTACACAGTTTTGTTATATAATCTCTTCTATGTTCGCCTAATATATCCTCACTTTTGCAAATCAAATTCAAGTCCCCACATAAAATAATAATTTCTGTTGAAAGATGATTATTTTTCCAAAAATTTCTAAAGCTGCATAATAGCAGTTTTTGGCAGAATATAAATAAATGCAATTGTAATTCTCCTCTCTTGGCAATAACAACTTACTACCACATCCTCATCTGTCCGTATTGGAGACCCTCTAGCAATTAGTGTAATTACTCCCCTTTTTTCTCTATCCCTGATATTCTGCTTAATAACCATTTTGAAATGTTCTCTTTGTCAAATTCACGTGCTCTTTTCTTTCCAAATGTCTTCCACAGCATTGCTATAAGCCCTCTGCAATTGTTAATATAATTCAATACACTTTCCTTTTTATTTATACCTCTAAAGCCATTATCATTCCAGGTAATACGGACAGAATAGCCATGATGAAAAAAAAATCTGTTGTTCTCACCTATTATGCATCACCGTTTTTTTTTAATATGTATTTCCATCTTTTGTGTTACATGCATATACTAATGTTTGATAGGCTGATATTTTGTACAGTTGTTTCTTTTCATCTCCATTTGAACCTATAGCACATTTTTCAAGACATTTTGTTTTAATGAAAACCCTCAAAAACCTAAATACAATACACCCCCATTAACCTATTAACTTGGAACAAACACACAAAACTATGTACATCTTCAAAACATGAAGTTTAACCCTCCATAAGGGAACAATTGCCCTAAATTGATGCCTGTATCTACAGGTATTATCTAAGCTAAAATTAAGGTTACCAATGCTAAAGTTCATGCTATAGCCTGTACTCCCAACTTTCACTGCTTGCTGTCTGTTCTTTTCTGATCTCTCCTCCCATCTCAGATATGAAAAAAATGCTTTCAGAAAATATTAACATTTATCCATAAGAAAATGTGCACTGGCAATCTTTAAATAAAACTAAATTGTGCACTGTTTTGTTAACTGCATTAGAGTGTTAAGGTTGCTAGGGGGGTTAATTCTTATTCACCTCCCCATAATTTCAAACTTATTTTTTTTCACTGAATTGCTTGCCATTGTATCTTTAAATTGTGCATTTCCCTCAGAAAAGAATACTCAGAATTCTCAAGATTAACTGCTTGAACCTGCTGACAGCTTGTCTCCGAGCTGCAGACATCTTGACTCCATTGAACAATTGCCAGTGGAAAACAAGCTAATGGCTTTGCTTTTATAAGAAGCTTAGCATTTTCATGGCTTACACCATTTTGTCTTATTTTAAAGCCTACATGATTACAAAAACTCTTGCATACCCTATAAAACAAAAAGAAAAAATATCACATAATCAGTGAACTTTTACACCCCACTCCCACCTCAGCAGCCCAAGATCACAGCTTATGAACATTAAACTTACTTTTGTCCAGTCTTTTTTCTATTGTTGTACTGTAAAACCTATATTTCTTACAACTAAAAAGTATTTGCTTACTTTGATATCTTGTACAACAGTCACTGAAAAGACTCCCCCAGATTAAGTGCCCCTGACTATACAAACTATTTTAATTTATGTAACATGCAGTTCATATCATAAAATGTTTTATACAAGTACTAAGAACAAAATTGTTTTACTTGGTTTTCACCATTTGTGTCTTAAATATTAGTGATATAAAGTTGGGTATATGTTTTACAGCCCACCCACAAATTTAACAAAGTAAACAAAAGTCCAATGTTTCTCAGCCACTTTTTCCTGCAAAACCATATTTCACACAAGTGACAAGATGCTTTATACTCTTTGATTTACTCACTAATTTCAGTGTTGCTAGTCTGTCTGTTTTCATTTCCCAACACCAGACTCTGGTTCAAGTCAAAGAGTACTGCTGATTATGCTAGTAAACTGCTGTGCTTTTTTCGGTCTCTCAAGCATTTTCTTTTGGAACATTGGAAAAGGTTTCACTAGCAAATCCTGTATATGAACTGTACCAATAGAAGAGTGAGAAGCAAAGTCCCCTTCTGCTTGCTGACTCACTTTTTGCAGGATAAACTTTTCCTCTAAAGCCTGTCTGCATCAAAAATGAATTTAATCCTTTGGGGGGAAAAACACATTGAAGACTGCTTGATATAGCAGCTTGAATATCGCACCTACCTCTTGACATTCTGTGATTGCTGGGATAAGTTTACTTATCTTCTGCCTGGTGTACAGTTAATAATAATTTTCTACAAATACTCTGCTGTCTCCAGTTTTTAATACTTTGCCCTTCTGCCATAATTTTGCCAGGATCAAGTCTTTGGTATAATTGCATCTTTACTACTTTAGGTTTTGGCTACTTTCTCGTGGAGAGGTTTGGATTACTCAGTTTGCCCTTTCAATTAACAAATTCAGTCGTGGAACACCAGGCCAGTTGCTTATTTGTGCTTTCATTAAAATTAATACAATCTGTTCCCTTGCAGTATTTCTGGTACAGCAGAAATTCCCAGGCCTTCTCTGCATGCTCAGCTCTCCAATGCTACTATTTTTTACACAGTTCCTCTTGAAAAACCACATACTCAGCCAGTCTTTTCTTTGTCAGCCTATGTTTTTTGTAGTTTTAACAGTTCATCTAAATGGCTAGTTTAAAGTTTCTTCTATTTTTTCCAGCCTCTTGTTTGATATATTCCTTCAACTTCCCAGTACATTTGATTGTTTTATCCCCTAAATTACTGGAAGCCATCTTTTGAACCAAAGCTGGAGCTTGGACTGCTTCTTGCTGAACAACTGTGGAGTCCTTCCAAACAATATTTTCTCTTCACTTTTTCTTGTTGAGTTTGTTCTAGGTTTTCCAAATTTCTACTTTTCTGGCATCCAGGCAGAGTTTTCACTAGCCAGTAACTGAATTTTACCAAAATATATTTTACATGTCACTCATTTTTCTCAAGTTTCTTTTTTTTCACACTGTGAGAGTTGAAGTTATACTGTTGGTCAGTGTGCAGCCATCTTGGAAGTCCAAGCAAAATATAGTTTATTCAAAAGAAGTGTTGATACTTGGTTAACCAGATAATTGTCCCACTAAAGGGCAGTAACAATAACTACTGCTACTGGATGCTTACACCCCCATGACCTTCTTAAAGAATTTTCATGCCTGCAGTTTGTATACACTTCTGCAACAAGTCCTGTAACATCCCATACTCATCTAACCATTAATCCTTCATTTGATTCTCCTTTATTCTACTATAAGGCCTTAGTTACTAAAGACTTGGAAAAACTTCACATGAAATACCCATAGATGTGCCAATGGGGACAGAGTACATAGTCCCATGGTTCAGTATTCTTTGCAAAGCATATACCATGTTGTCCCTGAAACATCTATATAACCTTTACCTTATTAAGAATACTGCTGTCATAAAAAACTATCCCAAAAACCGCTAAACCATCTGTGATAAAGGGAGACACTGCCAGCCCAGCTATCTGTAATTTTGTAAATAATTGTATGTCATTTGGGAATATCAAAATGATTTGTGTGAGAGGCTTGTGTTACAAATGTATTACAACTGTATGTCATGTATATATCAAAACTGGTTTATAAAGATGTGTGTTAAAAAACATATTTTATAAAGTACTTGTGCTTAAAATGTAACCACAGTGTGCCCTACTGGAAAAGAACAGAAATGTGCATGTACTATTGTAAGTGTTTAAATGCATATGTTTTAAAAGTGGAAACTGGAATACAAGAGGTTAACAAGAGGTTAACTTCAGAAAAATAACTGAAATTAAATTACTTTATGGCTATTCCATAAAAGATTGTATCTTTCAGTTTCAATGCAGCAAGGAGACACAATGTCTAAAACTAGGGAGATTTCTGTATTGTCTCTAGGGTGAAATAATTACTAGTCTTGAAATGTGAAGGAATGTAATTGTTTTATGACTTCCAGCATCTGCCAAAAGATCTGAGGTCTATGTATTTTCACAGTAGATGCTAAATACTGTCATCTTCCAGCAGTGGGGGTTTCACCTGGGATAGAGGCAGATGACAAGAAAATATGCCATTGTGCAAGCTATCCCAGAAGTAATATTTGCAATATTAATTTAAAAAGTCTCTTATAGAGACAGAGCATTCTGTATTCTGTCTTGAACCTGACCATAACCAGTAGAAGATCCATTCACCACATCTGCCTTCCACTCATGAAGTAAGTTACTAGGGAACAGTACTGTTCTCTTGGATATAGTCAGGAATATAGCAAAGCTTAGTTTAGATATTTTTCTTTATTTGAGATGGTCCTGCAATAATCTTTTAAATATTTCCTGTGATTTTGAACTCTGATATTACTGTGGATATATACTGAGTATTTTCTTGTTTTTTTATTATTTATTATTAAATATATTTAAATGAAGATATACATATGGAGTGTTTCTCCCTGGGCCTCTGCTGAAAACTGACTTCATTCTAAGTCAGACTTTCCCGGTTAACAAACGTTAAGCAAAAAATAAAAATAAACCTTTCATTGTGGTTGATCTGTCTAGAGAGCTTTAAGTTTTGATAGTACTTGCATATTTATTTGGTGACACTGTGTGGGCCACTCCTAAACTACCATTTGTATTAATATTAATATTACAGAGTAAAATTGGGCACCCCTTGTTAAGGGCCATACAGTAGCTGCTAAGAAGTTGGCTGGTGACAGTGATAACTACCTTATAGTCTGGGGAAAAAAGGGGCATAGCTAGTAAACCTGTACCAGCCTTTTCCAGGTGTGTGTGTGTGTGTGTGTGTGTGTGTAAATCAAACCCCAAAGTGTGTGTGTTTGAGCTACTTGGACAAGGACACAAGGCACTGGTTGGACAGAGAGTGTGCTGGAGGTCTTGGTTTGGGACACTCAGCTGAGATCTCAACTCTATAGCTGTGCCAGTGGGGAGTCTTATTGGGGATCTGGAGAAAGAGGGAGAAACCATTCCCGGGACTGACTGTGGTCTTGTATGCTCTTCAGGGAAATTGTACTTGATGCAGAGAGCTGCGTCTGGAAGTACTGTGTGTGTACTTGTTACACTCCCAGTGTATGTCCCCCACTTGCCTGTGGTGAGGATTGAGACTTCTTGATTACTGGTCCAGTGGTGGGTCATCACACCATCCACTACAAATGTCTTCAAAGTAATCTCTGTGCTTCCTACCCTCAGTAAAATCCTTGAAAAAGACATACTTTCAGTTGCCCAAATAAATTCTATCATATGGTAAACTCTCAAGACATCAGCATAGTTTCTGCTGTGGCAGGAGTTTCTTCCCATCTACATACCCACAGATGAGATATTCCTAAATATGGTCAAAGGCCTCCTCACATGTTTTGTCTTCACTGACCTCGCCAAACCATTTAACCTAATTGACCAACATTTTCTTTTAAAATCTCTCAATACAGCAGGAATAAGCATTAATATACTACAATGATTCCAAAACTTCCTAGGTAATAGAGATGTTGAAGTCCGAATTAGAAACTCCACTTCCCACTCCCCTTCTCTAGTTAAAGGAGTATGTTCCACTGTCCTGTTCTTAATATTTTTTTCCCAAACTGCTAACCAATCTCCCGCATAATTCAACTGTTCTCTGCACTTATGACTTAGTACTGTACAGAACAAATAAATCCCTCAAAAAAAGAAAAACTGAACTTGAACCAACACCGTTTTTTAACTTGCTGATAGGCTATACCAACATACTGAGGTTATGTTTTATTTTTTTTTTTTTGGTGGGAGGGGGGGTAGCCTGAGTCTTAAAAATGGAGTACTCCTTAAAATAACAAACAAAAAAAAATGTTGACAGTCCAGTGTTGCAATTACTTTTTTAAAACACCTTTATTAATATTACATGTTGGACAGTGATATGGATACACACATAGCTGTAGAAAACAATCCATTTTAAACATTTCTCAATAATCTCATGCCTTTTACATATGTATATACTTTTTTAACAACTCTTTCTCACTCAGCATTACATAAATTGCTAAAGTTCTGCCTACCTTTAAATTTCACCCTTCCTCCTGAGAATTAATCCACGTTTTGTTCCTAGAAATCTCATTTATCTCTGTGCAGTTTGCACCTTCCACCTTCAGTTCTTGTATCTCCTTTACGATATCCACTACTTCATTTATAGATGGCTTAGATTTTGATTTCTATTCTTTATAGCTTTTTTTAGCCAATAACATTAATGTTAGCAAGGCCTTAGTGTTTCTAGGTAATTCAGATATTTTCCCAGCTCAAAAGAATAATTTCCTTAGTTACAATAATTTGTCCCCACCCCTACCTCACCCACAGCATTTCTAACAAAGTACTCTGTGGGGAATTTTTTTCTAAATGTGCCAACTGGTTACATTCCCAAAAAACATGTTCTCCATTATGTCTCTTTCCTTTCACATCTCCAACAACTGCTGTCTGCCTGAGGAAAAATTCTCCAAAGTCTGCTTGGGTTATAGATTGGGGTATAGATATACATGTGCAAACTTGTCCAAATTAAAATCCTAAACCTTCTGGATTTTGCTTATATGGGAGCTATGTAGATGTCCTTCCACTGTTATTTTATAACTTTCCAGTCTCTTTTCCCAATCTATTTTAAACTCTTCTGATTGATTGTTATAGTTATCATGCAATATTTTATGTACTCAACTAATTATTTTTTAACTGTAATCTCTGTTCTTGACTGAAATAAAAAGTGAACCAGTGCTGGTATTTATTTTGCACAGGACTTTCCTACCCCCTTTCTCTTGGCCTATACTCTATGGAAGGGAAGGCAGTCTCTAACCTGCAGTTCGAACTTCCAATTGGCCTTATCCTACATTACTCTAGTTATATGCACCTTGGTTCCTTTGCTAATTTTCTCCACTGGTTTCCAACCCCCTCTTGCCTGTTTTCTATACCACTACTTAAAGTCATCCTTATTGGTACAGTTCCCTTTCTGCATTGCCGGTTGGTAAAATTCCCTTTCTTCATTGCCGGTTGCCCTATTTCTTAGAATATGTTCTGCTCTTTTATGAATATAGTATTCTTTATGGTTGTTCTCTTTAACAGCGTGCATCCCAAATTCTTCTCTCTGCTTATTTCTGCTCTTCTCCCTGTTTCATCATCTTGCCTTTCCACTTTGTGTTATAGCCTTCTGCTTGTGTTATATATACCAGACTCAGCTGCGTAGTTATAAATTATCCCTTCAAATCACAACATCCTAAACCACCTTGATCTATGGGGAAAAGCAACTTATCTCACTTAACTCTTTCCTTGTTTTTCTCCCAAATAAATTCAGCTCTTTATTATTATCCACAGTATCCAAAAATATTCCTGATGTGTACAAAAGTAATGGGACTAGAAACATTTTCACTGTTTGTATTTTATTATTCACAGCCATAATCAAGAGCTTCCAACGTCTCAGTTTTGTATTATTTTTATGTTTAGTGTCTTCCTACATATGCTTTTTTAATCCATGCAGCTAAATATTCACTTTCATCATGTCTCCATAGATATAGATTTTGTTGAACCAATTCCTGTGTGGATCCATAGATTACTCATATTGCCTGTGTCCTATTTTCATTTGTTCTGTATTCTGAAAAGATTTATTTTATCTTCACTCTGAAAAGACTTAAAACTGTCTCAAAATGTTCCACACTGAAATGTCATTTTCTGGATTTATGGGGTACAGAATAATAGCATCTGCAAATAAAGCCATTTCTTAATTACCATGCTAATTATATCCTTGAATTTCTGAGTCCCTTATTTTTGTTGCCAGTGGCACTAAATTAAATATAAAGCAGATAAAGGGGAAAGAGAATACCCTTGCCTGGTTTCTCAGTTCAGGTGCAACCTATCAGAGGGGGACCTCCCACTTGAACTCTTGTCTCTGATCCTTCATATATTTCAATTAATCTTTGTTTTGTATCAGGGAATGCAAATGCTTTCATTGCCCTACTCATAAAATTCCAGCTTACTCTGCCAAATGCTTTCTCTGCACCAAGACCTGCCATTCACTTTAGCTAGGTAATAAGAGGCGTGAAGGGTTTCATTAAATTTATATGTAGAGTTAGGCAAGTTTTTTTTTGCATTTTGCCATGTTTATTTCTCCATTTCCTTCACTGTAAAGGTTCCAGTTGGACATTATTTGGTGGTGAAGTCATGGAGCATTTTTTCCTAATGTCTCCACTGAAATGTAAAATAATTTTGACCTTTATTGAAGGTGACTATACTTCATACAGTTTGTCTTGCATCTATTTTGCAATTATCTTACTAGCTGCTAGATGTTGCTAGCTGTTATTAATATTCAACTGTGTAATACCATCTTCTTTGCAGTCATTTGAAATAAACTAGATGCTGTGTTGGCTACATTTATTGGTCGTTAAACTTTAAAGCATGATTTGTTATGCAATACCTTTTCATCTTTGTCACCTGCAGTTTATTAATCTGTTTTATATAATCATATGTTGCTGCTTCCAACAGTTTTACTGAAGCTTTGTTTTGCATTATTTGCCTGGTAAATTTTAACTCATGGCCTCAGGTATTGTTTTTCATTATTCACTTTTTTTGTTTATTGAAGTTCTTTGGATAACACACTGTAATAAACTTAAAGATGAATTTTATGGGTAAGCGTACTTGTCTAAATACCCTTTTCAGAAATGACCAGGACCACAAAGGCATATGAAACTACTCGCCCACTCAAACTCTCTCTCTCTTTCTTTATATGTGTGTGTGTGTGTGTGTGTGTGTGTGTGTGTGTATGTGTGTGTGTATATATATATATATATATATATATATATATATACACACACACACATATATATATATATATATATATATATATATATATGTGTGTGTGTGTGTGTGTGTGTATGTATATATATATATATATATATATATATATATATATATGTGTGTGTCATATATATATATATATATATATATATATATATATATATATATATATATAAAATGTGTGTGTGGGTCTACTTTTCTATGAAAACATGTTTTTTCAGTGAGCAGAAGTACAAACCCATTTCAGCAAAAGTGTACTTAACTGAAAGTGCACTTTCACGAACACTGGTTCACTGAACTGGAAATAAAAAACAAAACAAAAGAAAACCCACTGCAAACACGCTTTTGCAGGGAGGCAAGCCCCCCCCCATCTCCCCATGCCACTACTACTTATATATACTAACTCTGAGACTGCACTACAGTGAGGATATGGGTATATTTCCTTATCCCCACTGTAGCACTACAAAAGTGTGTTTGCAGTGTTCTTTTTTCCGGTTTGGTGAACCGGTGTTTGCAAAAATGCACTTTTGGCTAAGTGCACTTTCTCTGAAATGGGTTTGTCACTGTCCTGAGCCTCATCTCCTTCTCACCTCATTATTTCACCACCCCCACCTCTCTTCCAACACTCCTTACAAGCTATTCCTTTAATATCTCCCAACCTTTGCCTACTAACCCCCTCCTCCAGTACAAACCAAAAATTGTACCTCTCACAAAGTCCTCATAACACCAACAAGCTTCACCATCAAAACATTTCAGCAACTTAACCCCAAATTTCACACAAAGCAAGAGCCTTTATCTTATGTATTTTACAACACTACTCCACCTTTATCAGGAGACATACATCCCAACCCAGGCTCTACTACCTCCAATATGTCCTTAAGGCCCCTTTGAACTAATTCATACAAATCCATTCACAGGGTAACTGTTAATATTCAAAGTATTTGCAACAAAATCCCAGATTTCGCTCTTGGATAACCCTCAACCAACCTGACATAATTGCCATTATTGAGGCATGGTTAAAAACCACACATTAAAGAGACTGAATTTCTTCCCCCAGGTTTTCAGACTATCAGATCCAACAGACCTAACAAAAAATGAGACAGGGTTAGCACTAGTCTTCCTTAACTCATTAAACATAGTTCCCTACTCAAATCCAATTTCACAGTTTGCAAATGCAGAAGTTAACATTGCTTTCCTAAAGATTAATAGCCATAAAAATCTTTGCATTATACCTCTAGTAGAAGACATTCTAGCCTGGGCCTCTACCAACATTAAAAATGAAGCTATTATCCTAGGTGATGTAAATATTAATGGGAGCACCCTCAACTCTAACTCCCATAACACTAATATTAACCTATTCAGTTTTAGCCACCTCATAAACATCCCTACCAGAGCCAACAAGAACATCACCTCTGGATCCACCCTAGACTGTATTATTGTCTCCCACCTCATTAAAATATCTGAAGCAGGCATTCTTCCAAACACAATAATGACCACCTCCCTGCCTATGTCTGCCATGCTCCTTTAGTCCTCCAAAATCAGCACCTGTACCAGCAGATATGGAACCTAACTAACTTTAACCCTCTAATGTTTACTGAAATTCTCAAAAAAAAATAACTGGCACATATTAAAAACTCTCCCACTAGATGATACAGTAGATTATTTCAACACTGCATTCCTTGACATTCTAAATAGCTTTGCTCCACTACATATGAAATGGGTTAAAACTAACTATGCTCCCTGGCTAACCAAATCGACTAAAAATCTGATACACCTTAGAGATAAAGCCTGGAAACATTAATAAACTAACAAAAAAACAGGACATCCTTTAAACAGCTCCATGATCAGGCAAACAAAATGGTTCTTAAAGACAAAAAAGCCCACTACACAAAATTATAGTATCATCATAAACAAAACCCCAAAGAATTCTGACTCTCCATCTCGTCTATTCTGGCACAAAACACAATCTTTGTCCTCAGTCTGATAAATCTGCACAAGAAACTACCCCCCTCTTTAACTCATTACAGCCGAGTGATGTCTCCAGGCGTTTCTGCAGTTACCTCCTACTGCTCCTCTAGGCATCAAATATTGCCTGTTCATAATTGCATTAATAATTCCAAAACCATGTTACACACAAGGTATTGGAAAATTGTATCTTGAAGCATACATGATGGCAAACACAACTGTATTGATATATGACCTCTGTCAGTGGATATGTGTTAAACGTTTTAAATGCTGAAGCCACGCCCACTAGGAGTTAAAGGTACTCACTCAAAAGAGCTCTACTGGAGGGAATGAGTTAACTCAATTATAAACTCTATAGCCAACATTTCTGCTACATTCGCTCTTACCATTAACGACAAAAATTACACTGATTCACCAAAAATTTCCCCCACCTTTCCCTCCTCCACCCCTGAGCCCTCCCCCCACTCCACACCTAATTTCACTATCAACCCCATTGTTACCACAACTATCAAAAGATTGCTCATTAAGCTCAAACCTTGCTCTAGCGCCCCCATCAATTTACCCCCTATATTTCTAAAGATTGCAGCTGAAGTCATTACTTTCCCTAAAAGTATATTAATCAACAGATCCATTCATTAATCCCACGTGCCCAAGTTTTGGAAGAAAGCCTTTATTCTTCCTCTTCACAAAGGAAGCAAAAACAATGACATCTCCAATTTTCAAACTATCTCTATCCTGTCCCTTATCGCTAAGGTCTTGGAAAAGTGCATTCAACTTCAGCTAATGCCCCACCTACTTCAAAACCATCTCCTTTCCCTACACAGTCTGGTTTGAGACCTAGCCACAATACTATGACTGCCCTTATTTCTTTCATGAATACTATTAACAGAGCCCACGAAAATGGCAAAATGGTATCTACCATATTTCAAAAGATTTTTGACACAGTCTCGCACCTATTACTGCTGTCACAACTCTCCTACTAGGGACTATCCAAAACAACAGGCCATCAAATGGCAGAACCCGGTCTCTTCTTACCTCTACTGAAGTTCCCCAAGGCTCCATATTTGGTGTCCTCCTATTCAGTATTTTCATTAACAATTTTCTCACATCTGTGACCAATGGGATCCTTGTCCAGTGTGCTGACAACTCTGCTACCCTCTGCACAGCTGACTCTGAATTCAAACTTAAAACCCAAGCTGCCTTCTCCACCACTGAGTCTTGGATGTTCAATAACCACCTTTCCCTCAACCCCAATAAATCCAAAGTCATACTGTTCACCTCCTAAAAAAATATTTCCTGTTGGACAAAGCCATGTTTAATGTCTACTCCCAAACTAAAGCCCTAATAGAAATTGTCAGCCAAACAAAATGTCTGGGTGTAACCATAGATGAACTACTAAACTTTGATATTTACATACAACAAAATAGAACAAAAAAAAAATCAAAACCTTGTAATGCTCTGCAGACACAACCAATACCTTAGCTCTTCTAAACAAACACTCGCCTCAACTTACCTACTTCTTTCCCTTATGGATGCCACTCCACTACTCACCAACCTCCAAACCTCCCTAAAAACCCAACTCGAGACTTGTTATAATAAAGTTGCAAAATTTGCAACAAATTCCAAAAACTCTTCCCATCACTGTACTGCTGTTCTCCCCTTAAAATGGCTCTAATGTCCAAGCTACCTCAACTATCTGCACCTTACTGCTGCTCACAAACTTATATTTAAACTTTCTGACTGTCCTGCCCTTAGTTTTATCTTCACTTTTTTACCTCCCAAACAGGTCCCTTAGATCAGAGAATCAGCATCTTCTACAGGTTCAGAAACCTAAACAGCCACCAGGCCAACTTCTCATCTCCTACTCTTTGTCCAAGAAGTGGAATGCTCTCCTATTAGCTATCAGAACAATCCAAAATCCTGCCCAGTTCAAAACTTCTCTCCACACTTCTCTATTTTCCACCTGGAACTGCTCTTGCACTCAGCCCCCTTGAAAACCTGTCTCGTGTCACACTTTCCCCAACTTTCCTGCACTCAGCCCCCTTGAAAACATATCTCAAATGATGACACACTGCCCCTACTTTCTGTACTGTGGGTTATCTATAATTTCTCTATGCAATACCACTTAGTGCTAATTGAGCTTACAATCTCAGTAGTCCAATTGTTGAAAACAAAGTGCTATATTATCATTGTATATAATTTTACTTGTACTGAAAGTAATCACTACTCTAATGTAAAGCAATGCTAAATTACCTATGTGCAAAATTTTATGTTTATGTACTTTTTATTGTACTGAGGAGCTTTTTTCCATGGGCCTCCACTGAAAACAGGCTCTGTATGGCCTAGTAGACTTTACCGGTTAACAAACTGCAAATAAGTAAATAAACAGATTGTGATTCAAACCGTTTTAGTAGTATGGCAGGCATTCAAATGTGTGGCATACACTTGTATGTATATATGTGTGTGTGTGTGTGTGTGTGTGTGTGTACACACACACACACACACAATTTAGTGTAGCCATTCAAGCAGCATGGTTTCTGAAAGTGGGAGGAAACTGACAATGGTATACTCAGCAAAAATGCACACAGATAGAAGAGTGCATGGAAACTTCACACGGACAGTGATCAAAAGTCAAGACTGAATACCAGACCCCGACACAGTGAGGCAGAACTCTCTATACTGAGCAATCATGCTCCCTTGAGCTATGTTGTTTATTTTGCATACCCATGTTATTGAGCTGAAGGTTACAGGGAACCAGAGCTTATCCCAATTAGCAACAGGAGTAAAGCAGGAAGCTGTCCTGGACAGAACACAAATTTACACTGGGGCCATTGTGTACAGCCTTACATAGCTTGGAAGGTGAGCACTGTTAAGTACTTGGGGAAACTTTTAAGTTTGTCTGCTTAAAGGAGTGTATGCCTAGTTATTCCTATGTTTCATCAAAGGGCACTTAACTGGCATGTACACTCGTGTGCATCTTATACACCTAAAGAAAGTTTAAGCATTGCTAATTTACTTACTTGCATACTTTTAGGACGTAAGTGTAAACCAAAACCTCAGCTAAAAATCCCTGCAAGCACAGGGAGAACGAACAAACTCTGCACAGGAGGTAACCCAGCACAGAAAAATTCACTAAAAAAATTACTGTCTGAAGCTTTTCATGGAGCACTGAAGGCTTATTTGTGTTGGAGAGGGGTACATCCATTAGCTTTGGTAGAAAGAAAAACAAAGAATTTGAACAGAAAACACAGACAAATGAAAATGGATAACTGCAGGTATGTGATTATTATGGAGACTGAGTAGTAAAGTCACTGCACATCAGACTAAGCCGAAAAGTACAGAAAGTGAAATCATTTGCTAATAAATCACAAATGTGGGCTTCGCAAACACCGTCCTTCATAAAACAGTAGGCACACAGTGTAGCTGGAGACAGTGGACATGTGACCTTGGACACCAGCCAGGCATGTTAAGTGTTTCAGTTGTATGACAGTTGGACATAATTTCCCAGACAGATGTTGTGGACAGCAGTCCTTTAAATGAATCTGCATATAGAACACATCACTGTATAGCCCTTAAAAAACTAAACTGGTTAGAACTCCCTCAACTATTGCGACTCAATCACCTGTCACTAGCACATAAGCTATACCACCACCCAGACAATGTCCCAGCCCCCCAACATCTTATATAACCTTACACCACAAAAAGAATTTTGAGATATAATACCCTTAACCTTCTTGAGGTCACCAATTACAAAAACAAAGCAGGGACATCTCTCTATAGCTACTGCATCTCCAAACTCTGGAACTCTCAACCAGCTACCCTCACATCCAATACCGCCACTACTCAATTTAAAAAACTCCTCATAACCCATCTTTCTAACAAATGGCTATGCTCCTGTAACACCCCTGGGTAAAGACAAAGATACTAAAAACTACTCTTCTCATCAAGTTTCTAATTTTTAATGCTACCCTTTGAAAGCATTACACCTTTATAAAGTTACTGAATTTCTAAGAAATGTATCCATAGTTAATCCTAAACTACTATGTAAAAATGTCCTAGGAAGTATAATCATAGTACTGTATATTCTTATTAATCCTTCTATATTTGCTTTGTATACTACTGTATTGTTTGTATGTTACTGCATTGTATGTAAAATGGAGCTTTTCTCCTCGGGCCTCTGCTGTAAATGGACATGTGTCCAGTCGGATTTTCCTGGTCAACAAATGTAAAATAATAAAATAATAAATAAGAAAATTAATTTTATTATGTGATTGGTTCTCTCCTTTCTTCACCACCATTAGAAAAGGCCTGTTGTTTTACTATATCAGTCTGCTGACACTGGGAAAAGTCAGGTTTTTAAGCTTTTTTGAGTTACTGCACTTTCTAGCTGTTTGATCATGCTGATGCCTTTTTTGCTTGTAATTTTCTAGCTTTGCAGTGAGCTACTTCTACCTTGATATAGCTACCCCATAACATTGAGTTGGGGAAGTAAGAGTTCACTGGAATCAGATATGGAGGTGGATGGTGTACTGGTATACACCAGTCAGATCCAAAAGCCTCTGAGGTGCCTTACTGATGACTGGGATACAGCAGCATTGGGACCTTTGGAAAGACTATAAGGTTAGAGTATTTCATATACTGGGTAAAGGAGGTATCTGTGCCACAGAGATTATACCTAGAGCTTCTAGGTATGGAGGAATAAAACTCCCCTGCTTACTGCTGCTTGTGCCACAGGTAGCTAAAATTGGACTCTCAGCCCCTTGCCCCCCCAAATATTTTTTACAGGGTCTTGGAAAAAATAAGTGTCTCTAAGACCTCTGTAGCTGAGCCTGCCATTGTCTTCTTGAACGCCTTCAAAAGATGCATGTTTTGCACTGTGTTTCAACATCTTTTCAAGTGAAAGTATGGAGTTCTACAGACTTAGAAAGAAGACATATCTCTAGCTCTTAGAATCAGGGTGACCACCTGCAAGTGTATTTGATTAGGTATATGGGCTATTCTTAAACAAGTGGAGGATATTTTCATGATGATAATGGATGAGAGAGTATTACCAAATTAACCCAGACTGCATTAACAATGGGCAAATATGTTATAAACGTGGGCATGATGTAGGTGATGTTTGTGTTTGGATGACTGCCACTGGTCCAGTGGTTTAAAGAAGTGTCTCCAAGGTTCCATGCCATTCATGAAGTTGTTAATTATGGGCTCCTTAGTTCATATCTGGATAAGAAATGCTTTTGTAGGATCCATCTCAGGGCATTTTCAAGAAGTTGGAGGGGGAAAAGCAATGTAATACACTGTCAAGAAGCTTTTCCATCCCATTCATAGATGTATCAGGAAATCCATTACAAAACAGTAAGACACATATAAAAAAAAGTCCAGTGCAGAATATTAGAAACAAAAGAGGCAGTTTAAGAAGATTACGCACTCGCGTTGCAAATAAGGATGGGGTATATAACAGAACAAGGAGGGGTCAGTGGCAAATCCCCACCCAAGTACAATTATAACATTCCGTACTGATTGTGTCTCTACTCTACCTTTTACCATCCCCATCCCCGCATTCAGGTGGGACCCTCTTCTTTTACTAAATAAACTTGTTTGACCTGACTGCAGACCAGTGGCTAAGAGAGCATCTCGTATGGTGATGTGTTAGTTTAGAAAATGTGCATCTGTTTTATGTATGCCTCCTTTTTCTCTTCTCCTAGCAGCTGCCATTTTAGATCAGCTTGTGGTAAACAAGGCTACTGATTTGGCCTTACTTTAGTAGAAGCGGGCATTGATATGTCACTCTCCTATTTCTGTTTTTGATTAACCTTGGCATTATTGTCAGTCTGCACAAATCTGTTTTCTCTCTACGTACAACAAGGGTATAGTTAAATGCCAAGATTGGCAGTATTTCTCTTCCTACAGACAAAGACTTATCTGTTGGCATAGTGCTGTCTGATGGCACAGGGCTCCACTTAACTTCTAGGACCATTCTTATCACCTTGGGACACAAGTCAGCATGGATCCTCAAGATCCCACATGCCTATCTTCATATGAGAAAAGTCCACTGGCATATCATGAATCTGAGGTGATAATACAGCCAGCTTCTGTAACAGAAAATTCCTCATTCCAGGCATCCAGAAAGAATTTCTGTGGTAGACATCACTGGTCAGGATGAATGCAGACCTTCCCTTAGCCTGTTAAGTCCTGCACTGTTACTGATCACAGAGGCTTCAGTTTATGCATGGGGACACATGTCTGGAGTTCGAACGTGCATAATGAATAGCATAACATCAGGAGCAAAGACGTTTTGGTGTAAAAGTAGTTATGGCCAACATTTATGTCCTTCAGATTTTTACGCTAGTATTTAAATCAGGTACCCTGAAATAGTTGAAGCAAAAGTAGGAGAGCCTCACTGCTAAAGGTGGTCCTACAACAGGAAAATAATTGAAAAGAAAAAATATAGGCCAAACACCGCAGCGTAGAAGAACAAACTGAACAAATACAGGTTAGTGCTTCTGCTGGGATATTGCTTCGTCAAGACGATAAAACGGAACAAGAATGAGTCAATATTTATTAAAACAAATAGCCAATAACAACACAGAAAAAATAGATACTTAAGGTACAACCAATAAAAGATAAGATGACTTGGAATCACTGCCGCCCTTGTAAGACAGGCTTGAGGGGAAGGGTATTATTCAAGCCAGGTATTCTATACACTTGAAGGACAGTAGTCCATTTAAGCTGCATTTTCTCAATAAAATTATTAAAATCTCCACCTCTAATATTAGGTGAAAACAATTGTAAAAACATTAAACTAAAACTAAACTTACTGTGCCCTGGACAAGAAACAGCATGTGAAGCTAGTGCATTGGTCAGAGCGGAATTGTGTATACTATTAACATGTTCTAAAATCCTTTCTCTAAATTGCCTAGTGGTCTTACCAACATAAAAACAATAACATGTACAGCAGGTTGCTAAGTAAACTAAATTTGTACTTCTACATGTGGCAAAGAACCTAGGAGAAAAGACACGCCCAGAGATAGGGTGACTAAAAGACAAGTCTGAAGCAATAAAATTACAGGCTTTACAGTTCCAGCAAGGGAAAGTACCCTTTTTACATGCTGTACTATCAATAAGTAATGCTCGAGGATGTCCATAACATAACATCCTTTTCAAAGATGCATTGTTTCTAAACATTTTTATTTATTTATTTAGTTAGTTACATTTGTTGACCAGGAGTGTCTGATTGGATGTAGGTCCATTTTCAGAGGAGGCCTGGGGAGAAAAGCTCCACAGTTAAAATAAACAGACAGTAGTTACATTGGATTACATAGCAATTAACAATTTGATTAACATAGCAATTAATTACAAACATATTTACAGATGAACATAGTACATCAGTAGACAACTAGAATCTTTCTCTCCGAAGTACATAACAGACATTAACAAATGTTACAATAAGAAGTTCCTGCTGTATAATAAGTACTAGGCTTATGAGCATTTGAGCTTGCTATAGTCAAGGTAGTTAGTGGGGTGGAAAGAAAGGTAGTGGTTTGATGGGGTGGGTGATATTAGAGTGGGAGTTGCAAGGGCATAGCCAACATGTTTTTAGGTGTGCTTTTAGTAAAGTTTTGAAGTGGGTGCATGATGGTACTGAGGTAATTGTGGGTGGGAGGGAGTTCCATAATTTGGCTATGGCGCAAGAGAATAGTGCTTCACCAGCAGATTTATTGGCTTTAGTGATCTGAAAGTGATTTTTGTCGCTGGATCTTAGTGGTCTTGTGGTGTGATAGGGTTGGAGTAGATTCTGGAGGGATGGGACATTTAGTGAATGGTTTACTAATTTGTTGGTGAGTGAGAGTTGATGCCATTGAAGAAGGTGAGGGCATTCAAGCCAGCCTAGTTCAGCATGTGAGAGACAGTGATGACTATGGTAGGATGCCCCTGTGGCGAATTTGGCGATTTTGTTGTAGCAGGTCTCTAGCTTGTTTAGATTGCATTGCCTTAGGTTGATATATATTGGAGAGCCATAAAGTAGGGTGGAGATAAGGTGGGAATTTGCTATTGAAACCTTTGCTGCTTTGGTGAGAAGTTGCTTATTTCTGTATAACGCTCCGAGTTTTTTGTGGACTTTTTTATGGTCATGGATATGTGAATGTCAAATTTTAGTTTATTGTCTATTACACTCCTAGCAATTTGATGTGTTCAGTTGGGTATATAGTGGTGTTGTCTTTTGCTGTGATGTTAAAGTGAGAGTTGTTTTAAGTATGTTTGGTGGGTTGGAAGATGAGTAGTTTAGTTTTATTTAGGTTGAGTATTAATTGGGCATCAGATAACCAAGTTTCAACAGAGGAAAAGGCTTCCTGTGTGACTTTTTGCAGTTCGGGTAGGGACTGGGCTGAGCAGATGATGGTTGAGTCATCTGCATATTGTATGAGTGTGCCATGTTTGGTGGCAGACGCTAGATTATTGGTGAAAACAGAGAAGAGTAGATGTCCAAGGATGGATCCTTGGGGAACCCCTATGGAGACAGGTAGTTGGGGAGATATGACATTCTGCCATACAACGGATTGTTGGTGGTCAGACAGGTAACTCTGAAACCAGTTGGTGACTGATTGAAAGAAGGATAGGTTGAGGACAGAGATGAGTTGTTTGTGTGGGACCATGTCAAATGCTTTAGATAGGTCTAGGAAAGTAGCAGAAGAGAGATAGCCATTGTTTTTATGCTGAAGGATAGTGTTAGTAAAGGAGAGTAAGGCAGTGGTGGTGCTATGGTTTGGTCGGAAACCATGCTGAGTATTGGAAAGGAGGTTGTTAGTAAGGAGGTATTCTGAGACCGGAGAGTGTATGCATCTCTCTAGTATTTTGGAAAGTGGAGAAGCGAATAGCTATGGGGCGGTAATTGGTTAGTTTTGTGGAGGGGGCCGCCTTTGTATAAACATATAACATAAAGCGTGATTCACTATTACAAAAAACAAAAAACTGCTAAATACAAAACGGCAACTGGAAGTCCGTGAAAAACATATAACATAAAGTGTGATTCAACTTCAGCCAGGTTCTTAACCTTATTGTCAGCCAGTAAAACTGGCCAGTTCTTCCTCACAATGTCACAAAAGTATTTTATATTGCTAGAAAAGGTAAACAAAAACCTGGGATGACCAGTTCTTCCTCACAATGTCACAAAAGTATTTTATATTGCTAGAAAAGGTAAACAAAAACCTGGGATGACCAGTCAACCCCCTCCCATGCATTTGCGTCTTTATGCCTTACATTCATAGAAAAATGTGATGCCCCCTTATGACACCTGCATTCCCTAACCTCAGCAAAGACAGGCATTCACTGCCCTCTCGGAATAGCCGCTATTCATAAAATCAGTACAAAACAAAGTTATAATGGAGAGATTGATCATCAATTGATAACCTAGAGATTCTCAGTGACTGGCCCGTTAATATGTTAGGAAAAAATATGAAAATGATGCATACTAGACCTATGGAAAGCGCTCACCTGTATTTGTTCAATAAACCAGTTTGTTCTTCTACCCTGAAGTAGTTGCAGGCAATACTACAGGAATGTGACTGCACCAACAATAAGGAAACTCCTATTTCCCATGCAGATTGACCCTGTCGACTTGTGACTTAAACATGAAACTGATTTTCCATCTGTACTTAGTATTGTTGCCTCACAGCAAGAGGTTCTCCTGTTCGATTGTCGGCTGGAGTGCAGGGAGTGCCTTCTATGTGGAGTCTGCATGTCCTCCCCGCAGTTGGGTGGGCGTTCGAAAGACATGCGTAAATGGGCGTGCCTTCGTTGAAGGTTGAATGTCGAGCTGGCACCTCGGCGTTCGTCAAAATTTACTGCCAATCATTAGCGGACCGGAGTTCTGCTGTGGCGACCCCTAACTTGGAAAAGCCGAAAGACAACAACAACAAAGTCTGCATTTCAATCTGACAGAAAACAGTAATGGACTACCTAAGCAGATTTTTGAGTAGTTCTGTGATGGTTTTCCTAGTCATCATAAGGAAATGCGGCTGACTGGATTTGGACATTGTATCTTAGGAGAATCAGAAGCTACAGAAGAAAATGCAGCTGACCAGGGATAGACATTATATTTTAGGAGAATCAGAAGCTGCAGAAGGAAATGCAGCTGACCAGAGATGGACATTGTATCTTAGGAGAATCAGAAGCTACAGAAGGAAATGCAGCTGACCAGGGATAGACATTATATTTTAGGAGAATCAGAAGCTGCAGAAGGAAATGCAGCTGACCAGAGATGGACATTGTATCTTAGGAGAATCAGAAGCTGCAGAAGAAAATGCAGCTGACCAGAGATATACATGTTTGTATCTTAGGAGAATCAGAAGCTGCAGATGTTCTGCTCAATGCTTACATACAGAGAGACTTGGACAGTCATTAACTTCTCCATCCCTTGGAACTAGGACATTTCTGTACCTCCTCCCCCATCCTCATCATCTCTAAAGCCTTCCTTGAAACAAGAAGAGAAAAGGCAAGACCTTGTCCTGATAAAACCAAGCGTCTCCGCTAGTCTGGGACCCTCATCTAGTTTAAATGTGGAGAGACATGCTGTTCATTCTCCTATCATACTGCATGATGCTGATTTGCCAAGAAGGGTCTTATCCAGCTAAAACTCAGTGCAGGGATAACTTCAGGTAATATCTCACTAACACATGCAGTGCAGAAGTAGTTCACATACTGCAAGGTGCCCAAAGAATGAAAAACAGATACTTGGCCAAATGGAAGAATGTTTTACACATGTCTGCCGACACATGAACGCATTATTTAACAAAGAAGGAGGAACAATTAGAGCCAATCCTTCCTTCATGCCCAAGACAATTTTTGAACTTCCTTTAAACAAGACTGCCCAGCTGCCCTTCTTCCATACTAATGTGCAAAATAAAGGTGAGAGAATTCTGTGCATTATGGATGTGTATGACTACTGTTACATCAACTAAACTAAAAACATCAGGATGTCAGACCAGCTACTCGTCTCCTCCTTGCCAGGAAAACAGACCAGATCAGTATCTAAATAATTTTGTAGTGGGATGGCAATTGCATGATACTCAATTGTCGCTGTTATGGTGAAAGTTTGAAGAAGCTTGTCAAGAGACCAGTCCATTAAATTGCCTACTACTGGTGCAGATTACTGCAAAATGTGTTGGTCTATAGAGTTTGTTAGTTAGCCCACTGAGTTTTTATCCACATTTTCTTGAAACATGACAAGTTAGACATGCAGTTCAGGAACAAGGCTAGTTTTCCCTCTGCTTTCCTGAAATGAGTGGTGCAGTTTTCTGTCCAGATCTGGGGTACGATTCTTTCTACATGTCTTTGTACTGGTATTTAAACAATATTACTGCAGCAGTGGCTGTTAATAATAAGCACAATACAGCTGTGTTTGTGTGTGCTCAACATAACACTGGATATTTAAGAAAATATTATGGGTTCCAATACTTTTTTTCCTCATCTTCTTGTACTGGTATGAACTCATGGAGCACAGTCTGTCTTTGCAGGTTAGACTGCAGTCTGTGTTAGGAATTGTCCTTGGTCATGAGGTCTAGGATCATGTGCACTTGTTGATGATTTCTTACTCCCAAAAGAACAGAAGATAACCTGATTTATCTTCACTTTTATAGCCAAGCTTTCTGCTGATGACTTCTGTGTTAGGAGGAAGCTAGCGCCATTCTGGGATTATCCAGCTGGTCTTGAAGTCAAGCCTGAAGAGTTGTCCATTAGTAAATGGTTAAGGACAAACTCTTGGTGTATAGAATTTAGAAGGTGCTGTTCTTGTACAGCAAAAAGTTCATAACTGCTGAATCATTTTCAAAAAATCATTTTCTGAGTCTTTTTCATTTCATTTATAAATTAAAAAAGTACTACTGTGCATTTTATGAATAGGTATACTCTGCAGGAAACTTTGTTTGCCTTGCATCAGCTGTGTAAATTGCTTGATGAAAGGTTGTATTGTCAGTGTATATTCAGCTGTAAAGTTCAGCAGCATTTCAACATCTCTTGCTTAATGGTTTCCGGACTGTTGTGTCCTTTGATAATGAGACTCTGCATAGAGAGGAAGTATCTGTCATCTGTCCTTTTACAGTTTCCATTGTCTGAACTGGTTTCAGTTTTCTACTGTGTCATCAGTGCATATCTGTGCAATATTAGTTATGGGTTTTTTAGCTTGGGAAAGATGTAATTAGTTTGCACTGCTTATGGTACTTAAATGTAACTCGTTATCTGCTGCTTCAAGCAACCCACCATAACTGCTACTGTCTGTGTAACCCAAGCTTGTTTACACTAGTCAGATTCCAGTTTCTGTCTGTAGTATGTAGTATGACCTGACCGTCGACAAGCATGAGAAGAAGACCGAGCCGGAATCAGACTCCAGAAGATCAAAAAAAGAAGAAGAAGTCGCGGAATCAAAAACATGCAGATGACACAAGACGAAGACCTGACGACGACAACACCCAGCGCCGAGAACCAGTATGCCATATTAACAAAAGGGGAATAACACATGGCAAGAATTTTAGGATAGAGTATGTTGTGCAACAGATATGATTTTTGGTACATCAGCTTTAAATTAAGGTTTGTAGGTTCATAGGACATACTAGGCTTTTGGCCCAGAGGCCCTTATAAGCCTAGCCAAGAATTTTGCCCGTGTTCTCACATCATTTGTGATTAGTACTATGGAAGCCTGTATATGCAATGTGTTAGTGTAGTCACTTTTTGCTTTATAACAATTATTTTTTTAATGTTACAGACAAGTGAAGGATTTGTCATTTAAGCATTTTTAAATAACTTTCTTAATTCCATACATTTTGAACATGGGTACACATGTAAACACACACTAAAAGAAAAAAATGCTGTAAACATTTTTTCATTAACTTCATGAATTGCACATGTATTATTTCTTTTTAACAATTACCATTTAGTTTAACATTATATAAGTTGCTCAAGGTCCTGTCTTCCCTTCGCTTCTCCTCCCCTTAAACATTATCTTATATAGATATATATATATATATATATATATATATATATATATATATATATATATATATATATTGCCCCCACAAATTCCATTTATATCTTTGTAATTTGCTCTTTCCGTTTTCTAAAGATACTCTTTCCAGTTTTTTTGTGTCTCTAACAATATTTGATACTTTAATTACTGGTGGTTTAGATTTTCATTTCCATTTTCTAGCTATTGCTTTTTTGTCAACAAGTAGCATTAAATTTTGCAAGGCTTTATTATGCAATTCAGATTCTCTATTCCATCTCAAAAGAATAATTTCCATAATTACACTTATTTGCTCCATGGACATTTCTGACAAACTACTCTGTAGGAAAATTTTAAATCAACCAACTTGTATTCCCCAAAACCATTTGTCTCAGTTAAATTTCTTTCAATATTACCTTCACTATTTGTCATCTACTTGAAGAAAACGTATCTGAAGTCTGCTTGGGATATACAAGTAACTGCAACCATTTTGTTACAAAAATCATAAACCTTTGGGACTTTGTTGCTTACTTGTGAGCCATACATATGTACTCCCATCGTTCCTTTGTAAATTCCCGTTCCTTTTTTAAAAATCCTCTGATTTGTGTAGTTATCCTACTAATTATCCATTTTTTATCAGCATCTTCTGTTCCAGACTTGACTAAAAATTCAACCAGCGGTGGCCTTTCACTTAACAGTCAGCAGTGTACTGAGAGGCAGAGTGAATTTGATAGGCCCTTTATAGTTCTAGTGATGTCACCCTACTGGTTATAGTGCAGGCACCTTCTCATACAAGTGAAAATAAAAACATCACTAGCAATAAAACAATCCTGTTTAGAAACAGAAAAATATTTTGTAAAGGAAATGGTCTTTAGAATAGCCTCTGCTGGGCTAGTGTGTTTTCAGTTTGCTTAGTCTAAGTCTCAGTGCTGCAGTGCAGGATATTTTGTATCTTTTTTTGTCATTTGCCAACAGGTAGTTTCTTTAATCCTATAAAGTATAGAGAGGAATGCATTGTATATTACTATTAAATACATTACGGTGTATATACAGCAGCTCAAGTTAGGCCTTTTCAGGTAAATTTGCTTTTCTTACCCTTTTATAGTATTAAAAGGCAGTAATGCAATAGTTGTGTGTGTGTGTGCGTGTTTGGGCTTGAACTTAGTCTGTGCTGTGGCTGAAAAGGGTCCAAGTGCCATCCCTCATACCTGGTTATCAAATAAGTAAATAAAATATAAACAAATGGTGTACAACAAACAGAGGCAACAGCAGACCACAAAACAGGTTCATAAAGGGCAGTTAATACAATATGTATGTGATGGTGGAGGGTATATTAAGTAGAAATTAATACTTAAGCATAGCTGCAATGGAAATACCTAGCTACAATTAGAAGATAGCACATCAGTAAGAGTAATTGGGAGTCGATGAAAAATTAAATTTTAATACTCAGTATATTGTAATTTTATTTATGTATGTATTTTTTTACCGGGATGATCCTGCTGGGAGCCAGCCCTTTTTCAGAGAGAGAGCCATAAAATTCCACAAATTGGTATACCAGTAGGTGACATACAAATAAATGCATAAGATAGGTATAACATAGATAAATATTAGGATAAAAGCATGCAAGTATAAAATGGATTCAGACAAGGAAAAATAGTAATACAGGTTCATAGGTAATTGTGTATCCTGAAAAATTTTCACAGCAAGTAAAAGGTTATATATGGTTAACGGAATGTAATTGCTTTATAGCGCATGCATTATAATTAATGATGGATTAGAATAGCGACTTATATTGCAAGTTTAAGGGATGTAAGTTTTGTGGATGTTAAGTGGTACCTAGTTCCAGGTTCTGGAAAATATGTGCTGGTAACACTGTTAAACTGTTTGTTATAGTTTTTAATATTCTTAATAATCATTTGCTAGACTATCTTAAGTCTCTTGTAAGAGTACCCTAAGTAAGTAATTGTAGTAAATATGTGCAAGAGTGTCTAAACAGTGATTTGTGGGTTCAATTAACCTGTAGATATTTGAATCTTATTGCTTGGAGCATCATAAAATTTAGGATGTTAAAAGCATCACAGTGATGCTTATGTATGGGGTTATTTTACTAAACCAAACTGGGCATATCCAAAAACTGGAACATCTACAGAGGTTTCTCACTAAAAGAATATAGGGCATAAGTAACATGTCCTATACAGACCACCTCAAGGTCCTATCCCTATATTCTGTCTCCTACAGGCTGTTGACAGGTGATCTATGCCTGGTGTACAAGGCATTGTCAGACCCTCTCTGATGGACCTCCTGCATATCCACAAAACAAACAGCACAAGACTTAGATCTTACCTTTGATATACATATGACTTGATGGAGAGAGAGGTATGTATCGCAGAGACTACCCCTTCTCTGGAACAGGCTCCCCATCCATGTGAAGCAGAGTTCCTTCCTAACCCATTTCAGGTGTAACTTGGGCATTTGGATGCGAAACAGGAAATTCATCCCCAGTTTGCCACCTGTGTCTCTAATGGTTCATCTTTCAAGCCCCAGCTTACACTCATCTAAGGTACCAGAACTTGTCATAGATTCGGGATGTATGGCTAGGCTTTAAAAGGCCTTTGTGGTCATTAGCCTAGTAAACTCTAAAGAACCTATAAGGGAACCAGCTACAAATAAGTCATTCAGTAAGAAAAAACAAGGAGGTTTTGGTAGAAGTATGTTGTGAGGTGGGTATCCAAGGATTGTGTTTGTTCATGCAGGGCACTTAGTGGGTGCTACTTGGGTAAGATAGTAAGAATTAGGGAAAGAAGCAGTTGAACTTTGAAGGTTTACAGTAGTGAGAAAACAAGGCTTATCTGAATGATCGGTATGTGGGCAGTGATCCAAGGGATGGCTCGGGGGAATAATGGAGATAGCAGCAGAGAACCAGCCACATATTACAAAATCATCTGGGAGAGGAATTAATTGATTGATTGACTATATACAAGGCATGCAGTCTCTGCAGAGAATTTTCACAGGTTAGGTTCACATGACCAAAAAACAAAATGCAATGGTCCAGCTGATGGTGCAAGTATATGACATTTGTTACTGTTTCTCTTCTAAAGCTATTTGAATACTAATTCTGCAGAAGACGTGATTTATTCATAGTTTGACTGAGCCAGACCAGTAAATCCTTGTTTTTGTGAGATTTAGTAACATACTCTTAGAATGCAGCTATGCTTTTAAGGTATGGATAGCATTATAAAATGTTGTCGCCTTCTGGTGTCTGGTCATTCTGTTGAATGTCCATTGCACAAGTTACTCATAACAACACTCGTTGTTATGTCATAGAATACCTTTACTCATTTCTTATCAAATTGTACTCACTCTCACTTGCACCCTGTTATTGACCCAAAGTGGCCAGAACATTTTGCAGTATCTGTAATGACCCCTCCATAAATACAGCCTGGTCATCATTAGGTCTAGCACACTTATGCCACAAGGTACTCATTTGAGCAGCATACAAAAAAAAAATATGCTGCTATTTACCGCTGCTTTTTTCTTTCTTTTCTTTATATTTTTTCCTTGCTGGAGGCACAAATCATAATCTTATTCCAAATTATGGTTTCCAGACATATTCTTGTTTTATTGATTTTATTGAAATCAGCGTACTAGGAAACTGCTTAAGGGCAGATTGATCAGAATGTTAATATACCAGCTGTTCATCATTCGTGCTACAAGTAACCAAATCATCATAGATTTTCGTAGTGTCCCTTAAAGGTGCTGTCCTGTAGTATCCCCGTCTACCCTTTCTTTAGTAACCATTGTACAATACCAACAATACCATGAGGCAGGTGCCTGAAGATGCTGGTAACCAACAAAAAACAGGTACAGGCACCAAAAGGAGGTCCACAAAGTCACGTACCAAGCAATCGTCAAAAGGAACAGCTGTTTATTCAAAACATAAACGCAACACTCCCGACAGTGTTTTCGTCAACAAGACTTCTTCAGATGTACGAATAAATGCATCACAAGCTGCTACTTCCTTTTTTATACCCCATGATCCCTTAATTACATAATTGTTTAATGAGTTAAAACTAATACAATCTAAGAAACAGATCATAAAAGCAGTTTAAAACCAACCTAACATGTTCCTATATAAATACTAGTACATCAATACATGAATATATAAATATAGGAATAAAAGTATTTAAATATATAAATACTTAAATGTGTATATAAATATATATATATATATATATATATATATATATATATATATATAAATGCATGATTAAATTATTTAATCAAAATGAATTACATAAATAAACCTATGTACTAAAGTGCATGAAGTAACATTCACCTAAGTACATGAATAGACTAGACACATAAATTTCATTAAACATATATTAAAAATCTATTGCAACATTGTCATAAAACAGAGACCACACAAGTTACAGTTTTGCAGCTCTCATTTTCAATATAGGGGCAGTAGATAAATGTTTATTAAGCCCTGGGGTGCTATTGACCTCTAAAAGCATTTGCCAATATAATTCCCTTACCTCAGTCCTGGTCTCCCAGGGACCCCCCTCACATCCTGGTCCACCTTTTCAAGTACAAAAAAAAAACATCTTGCCTGTGTGCATGCTAAGGTATGTTTGTAAAGTGCATTGTTATTATCTTGTGTTCTAATGGTATTGAGATGTTCGTAAATCCTTCTGTTTAATTTACATGTAGTTTTTCCAACATAAAATGTTGCACACTGTTTACATATAGCTAAATAAGTCAAACCTTCACTGCAACAGTTGGAAAAGCTATTACTTTAAACCGTATAGCCCCTCTCTGCAATACATACTGAATCCTGATTTAAAATAAACGAACACTGGGCACAAAATACACACTTGTAAGTGCCTATTCTTCTTCTACGGGCTAACTTGTAATCTCTTTCCAGTAATTCCTTTAGGTTCCTTCCTTTCTTGTATATAAACTTTAAAGGAGCTTTAAACAGTGCTTCCAACTCAGAGTAGCAACCAAACTTACCCCGATGCTGGGAAATTATATTTCTAATATTGGGGGTATCCTGATTATAAAACATAACATAGTTACCCCCCAAAACACTGTCCCCTTGATTGTATGGATGTTTCGATGTAACTTGAGTATCCATAGGGGAAATCTGCTCATGGGAGAGTATCCACCCTTTCACCCCCAAGAATAGGGAAAAATCTACCGGTTCTTCCTGCCTTCACCTCAGCCATGACCTCTACTATCAATTCCCTAGGGTATTTTCTAGCCAGAAACATATCCCTTACTTTAGTACTTTCACATTCATAATCCACTTCTTTAGAGGTCATTCTACAACTGTGAATAAATTGTCCCTTTACAATACTTCTTTTCTGCTTAAAGGAATAAGAACTGGTGAAGTACAAATAGGAGTTAGCGAAAGTCTCTTTCCTATATACCACTGATGCAAATTCCTGTAATTCTAAGTCTTTTTTTATTATAACATCCAAAAAATGCATCTCTTGATAGGAAATATGATATGTAAATCTTAGAAATTCTGTAGTCTGATTCAAATATTGTATGAATTCCATAAGTTTAGTTTCATTACCCTTCCAAAAAAGACAAATATCGCCCAAGTATCATTTATAATAAACCCAATATTTGGCATACTCTGAGTGGAGAATAAACTTTTCTTCCCATACCATCAGTACAATGCTGGCATAGGTGGGGGCACAACATGCCCCCATAGCTACGCCCTGAATCTGTCTAAAGAATTCACCCTCAAAGAATAAGAAATTATGCCCCAAAACTAGATCCATGAGTTCTGTGTACACTAAAAAGTGTTATGGTCCAATTTTCCATATTGATGGATTGCCTCCTGGAACCACTCCATACCAGTTTTGTGGAGGATTACATTAAATAAATTCTGTATGTCTAATGTGACAAAAATAAGGGAATCTGAATGCATATCTTTTGTAATACTCCTAAGGAAATCCCAAGAATCTTTGAGTATTCCACTAGCATTGGTCCAAATATGTTTTAGTTTAAAATCTAAATATTTAGCTGGGGGTAGGCTTTGAACCCATTGGCAGCCACAATAAGTCTCATGGGGGATCCTCAAGGTTTTTGTGCACCTTGGAGATCCCAAAGATGGAAGGTATTCTAGGCTTCTCCATACAAAGGTACTTTAAAAATGTCCTGACTGATGAGATCATCTTCTAGCATGTCGCTCAAAGCAAAATCAGTTTTGCGATATGCCAAATTTATTTAATTCCTGGACACTCTAATATATCTGGACATATCATTTAGCATATCTAGCATCTTGCTGGTATACAGGATGCTGTCCATGAAACCCCCCCCCCCCCTTGTCAGGTTGCATAACCCTGACCATACCGATTTTCCCTGAAGGATATGATGATACCAAATTCTTCGTTATTGAGGTTGTACCTGCAACTCTTCCACGTGGAAATGCTGTTTCTAATCTCCGTTTCTACTTGCACCTCAAAATTTCTCAACTGTGGGTGCAAGGGGGGATTTATGGTACTAGCTTTCTTAACTTCTGTATTAGCATTCCTGCTTTCATGTCCCTGGAATAAAATTTCTAAATTCTTCTTCAGGAATAATTTTAAATCAATAAGTGTGTCCACAATGCGTCCCTTACTTCTAGGAATCAATGTTTTCATTGTACAATACCACCATGTACTTCTCCATTTAGGGTGCAGAATTCTCACGATCCACTGCATTTAGATCTTTTAATTACAAATTTTTACCCCCCCCCTTTTTCTGTGGATTGAAACAGAGAGGCTACTACATGGCTTTGGAATTCCTTCTGAACATCTTACTGCCACTCCTCAGTGGTGTTTAATCAAAATGTCACATGTCAGTTATGTGACTAGAAAAGTCAAAGGCAAGTTTCCGAGGTGTGGAATTTTAATTAAAAAAATGATGAATCCACAAGACTAAATGCTAGTGTGCATTCGTTCTTGTGGATTTGTTATTTTGAATGGAGATAGCAATATAGTGGGGATCAGGAAATTTACCCTTTCTTTCACTATAGTGCAATCTTGGAGTTTGTATATATAAGTAGCAGGGGGTGTGGGAGATGCAGCCCCCCACAGAGGGTGCAAGGGGGCTTGGCCTACTGTAAAACGTGTGTTGAATGGTGGCGGATGTTGAGGTACATTCGAAAAATGTCAGTTCGATTTGGAATTGTTGACATTTTTTGGTTTGTTATTTTGATAGGCGCTATCGTAAATTTTGACAATGTTTTTCGAGTAAGTAATTACTTGCAAAAATCATTTTTGAAATTTTGATAGTAAGCCCTCCTCAATACTTTCCCTTTATCACTAAGCAAACCAAACATAACCTGGCTAAATTCTAAAGTACAAAAATATGTTTCTGGCATAAAGGAGACCACAACATTTTGTTTAGCTTAAGGCACTGAAATACAAACAGCTTTCACATCCTCTTGTTCTTTCTCAAGTATGTATCCCACAGTATGCATCTTGCCACCTGTTTCAGCCACTTCATCTCCATCACCTCTAGCTTCCTTGACTGCCCCGGTTTCTGTATCAAACAGTAATATTGGTCACACCATTTTGTTTACCTTACTTTTCAGCTTCTGTGGCATTCTTCTATCGCACACTACCCCTGGCACTCTGTGCCAGTTGGCTGCAGTCCCTCTGATTCTAGCTTTGACATCTTCATTCAGATTTCCATTGTCCTGAGCCACCCTTCCGAGTTACTTGAAGTTGTTAACCTGTTTCACTATTTTCCCTTCTGTCTCAGTTGTTAGCTTCTTCTGAATTTCCCCATTCTTTGCTATTATAGCTGTCTTATCTGTACTCATTTTCATCCTGCATAGTTCTTAATCAGTTGAAAATATGGGTTCCACAGGGAGAGTAAGTTGAACATCTCTTAGTTCCCCAGTCGTGCACCTATGATGAGTGTGCTAGTAAGTTAGTGTTCCCTTTTTACTGCTGATAAAATCCATTTGTTGGTTCAACTTTGTTAGATCGCAGGTTTGTTGAACTGTGACTCAACAAAGAGCAAGACTCTATTTGTATTTATTGAAAGGTTCATTTACAGACAGTCTGTGCCAGATTAGTTGTTTCTGACCAAGGAAACTGATGACTGGAATATGAGTAAAGTAAGAATGGTTACTCATAAGCACCATAACAGCAGATGTTTTTCCATAGATCATTGTTGCAGTATTCCAAACTGTTAGAGATTATTTCACTGAATAACCTGGACATTCAGTGGGGATACCAAAGGCAAAACCTTCCGTAGAGTCATATATATCAAATGTATAACCTAAGCCCATGGGCATAAGGGTACATAGAGGTTTTACGCTCATACAGCCGCTTATCTCAACACCCATCTCAACAAAGGTCTCACACCCCTCAGTCTATTCTATGTGCAGTCATCAGTATTGCTGGCCTTCACTGGTTCAGTTAAGTGCCTGTTAGGGAACCTTCCTTGTTTTTTTCTTAATATCCTTGGCATTTGTTCAGTTATATGTCAGCCTGGAGGGGAAAGTGCAAATGTCATAGGCAGATTCCCTACAAGCATCTTCATTCAGAGTGCCTTTTCTGTTTAAATGCAGAGCATGGTTATACAAATTGCAGTATTTGTGAGTCCTTCATACCTAAAACCATTTGGATTAGACTTTCTTCCTTCAATACTTGAAGACTCAGCATCTTAAGTGCTTCTTCTGAACCAAGATGGAAGATCCTTCTACCCCTGATCTCTCACCTATCCCAAAGAAGGTTAAGAGGCCTAAGCACAAAATTAACTGCCCAGTCAAAATTAGACGTATCTGATCTATGCCAAATGCCTTCTCAAATTCCCACCAATGTGGTGAACCCACCAGAGGTCATTACAAAACACAGCGTAAAGAAATGCTACTAGAGCTTAATCTGGACAATCCTTTAATATTTGTGGTAGAGCCATGAAGGCAAAGCACAACAAACATACAAGTACCTGAAATAAATCCACAAAGAGCCAACCTTGTTAATCTTCATATATCTAAATCATTTATGGTTCCTTTTGTCCTCCTTTCCCTACTTATTACTTCATTATCAATCAGTGTATCAGCAGGTAACATGTACACCATCAGAGGTTTATGGGTTCTATTCACACAACAGGACCAGATTCTCAATTAGTTCCTGTCAGTGTAAGTGACTGACTTTGTGCATGACCTATCTATAAACAAGCTTGTACCACACCTCAGATTCCCAAAGACCTGGTCTCTGTGTAAGTGGCTTACTCCAGAGTAATAGAATGAAGTAAGTCACTGATATTGAGAACAAGTCTTAGAACTGAGCCCCCCAGGTGCTTTGATTCATTTTTCAGTACTTTGCAGTACAGCGTAAGGGAGATGCTCAGTCCTGAATGTACCATTCTTCAGATGAAATGTTAAACTGAAGTCCCATGTGTCTGAGTTGGTAGTAGCTCATATAGATGCAAAATGTCCTGTATTACGTCTTGAAGAAAAAGTAGGGGGGTTCTTTTTTGCCCTGACCAAATTTCTCCTACTCAGTATAACTGCTACTTTTAAGTCTCCCTTGAAAGTAGTCCACAAGGCTATATAGACTAAGCCAGTCAACCAAATGTAAAAACAAAATAAAATTAAACTCTAATAATTCAACCAAATGACATAAAATTTTCAGTCATTCCCCTAGTGGCCTTCTCTGGGTTATATGACAGGAATCTTGGGTTACTTCATTTAGGAAATTGTGAAATATGCCTCCCACTTCTCAACATTATTCCCCAAGGGCCCTATTCATTTTATTTAATTTGTATATGTGACTGCATCAGACAGCTGTGTAAGGGCCTACAGACCTAAATATTACTAATTCCTGTTTGCTAAATACCACTTCAGCTTTTGTTGTATGTTTGTATTAATTTTTGTGACTAGAGAATTACCCACTAGACACACAGAAATTGCTGGCTATCTGCATTAGTTACACAGACTGAGAAATGGAACTAAATAGATGTCTCTTGAATGCAGCTGATGACTAGCTCATAATTTATTCACTTATTTAGGTAGATGGATGTGTTTTAGCACACTGCTTCAGGTTCCTTAATGTGTTTTGATAGTTCGGGTTAATAGGTTGGTAGACATGCTCAGGACAGGGGGAGAGGGAGATCTGCATAATTACAAATGCACACACACACACACACACACACACACACACACACACACACACACACACACACACACACACACACACACACACACACACATACCAGTATCTGATGATGTAACAGGATTACCTGCAAACAGATGACGGTGGGAGCACTAGTCTGAGAGATGCATTCCATTGTAGTATCCCATATGTATAATCTTGTGATCCTGAGAATTAAGAAATAAATGAAATGCAAGTTTGCCTTTAGGCTGTGTAGCTGTCCACTTTTATTTCTGGCTATACCATGCCTTATTTCTAATTTGTTATGTCTGAATGTAAGATTGCTATGTATGGCCTTTGAAGGATTAGGTGTTCTGTCACAGGAAAAACGATGTAGTGGAGTTTTTGAGGCCATAGGTAGAAGTAAGCTGCAAAGAGCAGAAGCTAGTGTCACTGAATATGTGAAATAATAAAATGTAATTGGAATTACAAATTACAAATGCAGATTCATAACTTTGGTATTGTTTGGTTGTGCTTGTCTACTGTATACTGACATTTGCACCTAAATGACATCTGTATACCATTTGCAGTTTTTTCATCATCTTTCCCTTCTTTTTTCATACTTTCTCTTCAGTTTAATAAAAGGCATAAAAGACATGAATATAAACTTGTGGCAAGTTAAAATTATGCAGACGTTAAATGCTATTAAAAAGCAATTACCAGTGTAGAAAAATTACATGCTGCTGATTTGAGGCCCACTGTTTCATGGCTAATCACTGTTTTGCACATCAGTATACTTATATTTTTGGATCGGAACTTGCAAGATGAGTCATGCTATATTGTGATATGGTTATTGTCTTTGCTGTAACTCTGACTAAATGATATTTGGAGTCAAAACAATTTTGCTTCTGTCTTTTGAATTCACATGCAGGAAGTCAGCATAAGATGGCTTCCTGTTTACTCATTACTTATTCCAAGAAGTTTTGCTTATGTGTCATCCTCTTGTTATGACTAGGCTTGATTATGATTTTCTGAATTTAAAAAAGAAAAAAAAAACTTAAAGATGACTTTTATCAAATGTTGCACTCTTGAGGCCTTCATTATCTCCCAACTAAGTTATGTTTTTGCTAACTATTTTTTCTTGGTTCAATTCATTGTTTTCTCTTAACATGCACTATTTGGTCTGATTTACTGCAGTGGCATGAATACATAAGCTAGCATTTGCCAATGTCAAATGTTGCTTTGCACTGAAGATAGGGTTAGCATATCTGTCTTTATGTGGGTCATTCCCTATTTGGGCAGATGTGTACTGCAAAAAATGTAAAAAAACAAAAATATTTCATATGTTTCCCCTAAAAGTTGTACATTTTTTATGAAATATAATGTCATACAAAAAAAAAAAACTATATTAACTCAAATTCTAGAAGACTGAGCTTTTATTTCGGCAAAAATGAGAAGTCCAGTCCTTTGCAGTGGTTAGGGTATGGCTTTACCTGAAAAATCTCATATTTCCATAAAAATGCCCCACTTTGGCCAGAAAGGTGGCAGCTCTAATTGGAGACTGATCAGAAATTATGTCCGTCATATTAAAATGCTCAAATATACCAATGCTGTCTTAATAAAATTTAGCATTATAATGCTAACAGTCTAATACAAGCTGTACACAGAACTTCACTGTAACAAACTGAAAAAAAAAAAAAAAAAACAGATGGCAGCAACATACAATTGCACAAGCACTGTTCTCAGTGAGCAAAAATACAAGATTCTGATAAAGAAGAAATTACAAAACTGCTGACCAGACAGGAATCCACAGGTGGCATAAAAGGATCTAGTAACCTTGTAAACATCAAAACATATCCTCCAGGAATTTATATTGTTTGAGTTATTTTGTACTTGAGTTAAAAAGACTTTGTCAAAACTGTTATCTTTGTAACTAACACAAGTACAAGTAATTTTAAATATCTTGTCAAGTGACATCAAACTCAGCTAATCAAAATCACCATACTAAAACCATTTGGTGAGTTAACGTATCATAAAAAGTGCATTATGTTAAATTAAAATCTAAGTATGCAACTAACACTAGTATTTATAACAGGTGAAAATTAAAAAAAAAAAAACTTTCATTCAATTTTTAATGCGTTTTGTTTAAAATCATGTGAAGACACATGATCATTTAAGCCCACAGTTCTCACACTAGCTCTTTATATTCTAGTATGCTTGATTACAGGTTCATTATTTGCTTTTAATTTTAATGTTTATTTTTTTAATTTTTATATATTACTAATTTTACTTTTTGTATATTTAATTTTTAATTTTCCATGTATCTGCCAAAATCCATTTAACATTTAAAAAAAAAATCATTGTTTCCATTTTAAATAATCCATATCATATAAAATAAATTTGTATCTACCATTGTCTGATATTCTCTTATTATCATAACATCCATACATAATATTCATATTTATATTGTGTGTTATTAATATTTATAAAAAAATTCTTTACACAACTTTTTCCCGAATTTCACCACTCTTTTACATTTCAAAAAAACATATGTTGCCTCTTCTTCCCCACGAAATAAAGATGCTCTTTTAATTATTTTTATATGGCATATTCCCCTTTACTGGTAACTTATTTATTACCAGTCTCCACAGAAAATCCTGACAGTGTACTATCTTGGCACAGCACCTTTTCCTTACTTTAATGGTTTACTACTTATGGTAAATTTCCCATAGATTTACATAATGATATTGTTTCATTACATTATCATACCACTTCCTTCTGTAGTTCCCTAGATCAGTTTTTATTTTCCATGGTAATATTTTTTCTTGATAATTTTTAATTTCTTCATTCGTGTATTCTTTTTCTCTTCTCATCATTTGCCAGCATTTTTGGATTATATTTAATTATTTTCACTGTTAAATTCTAATTTCTTCCTTTACTAATTATAATAGTCTATACGAGTTTAAGGAAACTGGATACACAACTCACTTTAATAACCCCAACTCCCCTTTCATCTTGCCTCATGTATAACACAACTCTTTTTGCTGGGTTTAATCCTGAACCCCATGAAAGAAAATACTAATTGCACTATTTCTGTTTCATATTGTACTGAGATCATATAAACATTTGACATGTGTGCTATTGTTCCCATTAATATCAGCTTGACCAGATAAACACTTTCCTGAATGCAAATCGATACATCCTCCACAAAAGACATATTTCTTTAATTTTTTTTATCATCTCTTCCCAGGGGATCATAACCACATAATTTTTCCCAAATTTTATTCCTATCAAAGACACTTTATTCTTTGAAAAACACACATACCCACTTTAAACCATATCACCCAAACCCTTTATTTTATCTTTATTCAAGGTCATTCACATCTACTTCAACTATCCATGCAGACAAACCAGTACTTCCCTCATTATATTTTGCTCTTGACAGATGCAGCTAGAACATCTGCATATGCCCAAAACAACCAGTATCACCACCTTCTTTTGCATCATGTATTTAACATCTTGTATAAACTACTTCCCTCACTATTGCATTCATCACCAGTGCAAACAAAATTCCACTCATGGGACATCCCTGTCTTTTACTCGGCTACCCATTTATATGCACACTGCTAATTCTGTTACCTGTTCCATGCTTCTCCATGACATTTCCACAAAGCATAATCTCCCACAGTATCAAATGCCTTACTAATGTCACATACCATAAGTTTCACATCCTCCCTTTTGTTTAGAATATCTATGATTTCTGTCACTAGTAGCAGTTCTTGACATCCATCCTTTGCTTTCTTCCATAAAATCACACAGCCTTTCTTCCGTTCTCCTTTGTATTATTTCCATAAAATATTCTAATCTCTGTTTTTATTTTTTTTTATCTTTTTTCCATACTGCGTTTAAAATCATATATTCATAGATTACTACTAGGCTAACTGCCCTCATGGACTAATTTAAGCATAGCCAATTACCCCCTGAGAGAATCAAACCCTGCACCTTGTGTTTCTAAGGTAAGCACCTTAACCATTACACCACCCCCCCACAAAGTTCATAGGTTCATAGTTTAGTACTAAGCTAATTGCCCTTGTGAGCCATTTTAAGCCTACCAGTTATCTCGTGTGAGACTCGAACCCTGCACCTTGTGTTTGTAAGGTAAACACCTTAGCCGTTAAGCCACCCTCCCACAATCCCAGTACATAATGCTCTGTAAACAAAGCCTTCCTTCAGCTATTTATTCTGTACATTTATAAAATTCCCTGTTTGCCAGACTATTAGTTTCTTGTACATTCTATACTCTATACCATCTGGGCTTAATACTGACTCAACATTTACTTTAAGTACTTCATCTAATTTACTAATAGTAATTTATTTTTCACATTAATCCTTAACTTGTTCTGGAAATTCTTTACTTTCCATTCTCTCTTATTTTCCATGCTCATACTTTCCACATGCTGTATGTACTACAATACTTATAATTTGATCCTGTGCCCTTTTTCCCTCTCCTTTTACATTTTTCTTATTGTACTACTATCCTCTTTGCATATTTTACTGAAATATGCAGATATCTCCTCCCTTCTGTTTCTTAAATAATCTCTTTCTAAATGTTAATGCCTTAATTTTTTTCTTGATTTTTCTGTATCAAAATGCTCTTGTATTCTCTAATGCATTTTATACATTTTCCCATATTTCACATGATCTTCCTTTCTTAGATCACCCTGCCACTGGGAAAAAAAAGCACTTCACTAAAAACTTAAATAAAAGCAGAAACGAAACTTGATAATGCCGAGCACTGTTCTTTGCCAATTACTCTTATAACTACATAACATACACAAATTGAAATACGTTAAAAGTCACATGAAAATATCAGCTGATCAACCTAAAAGTTAATATCTATAAACTCAAATTATCAAAATCAGTAAAATCAAAATATGTAGGTTATACAACCATTTCTAAAACATTTTTTTATCCAGGTGTTTTGTCTGTGGCTAACAGGTAACATCTGGATTTTTACTTCCAACCTCTAAATCTCACACAAACATTTTTTTGAAGTCCTTATAAACCAGTGCATGATTAGCTGGAACATTAGAATAGTCCATTTTTTAGAGAGAAGCTCTCACTTGAATCACAGCCAGCCATGTAAACTCTTCTAGAAGTATCATACATGTATCTACTCTTGCTATGAAATTCAAAACCTGAATGTTTAAAAAAAAATTACTGTGCCCGGCTTCAGTATATCTGCACATTTTTCGACCATTGCATGGGTAGGTGCTATAAGGCCCACTAAGACTGTTACATTTTGAATCATTATTTTCTAATAAAATCTTAACATTTCCTGTGCTTCTACAAGTAAAACAATGCATCTTTCATAAACTCTTGACCAGACTGGAATTGCCAATAATAATTTTCCAGTTCTCCGTTATAACTTCTCTTATGCTGTCCATACTTAAGGATATTTATAAGAGAAATGTGTTTAAATGTTTTGCTGTCTCATTTTGAATCTTAGGCAGGGGTGGCTCATGCAGGACTGCAGCCCCCCAGCTGTAAAATTGAAAAAAGAAGGCTAAAAATAAAATAATAGCTGCGAGTCCCGGAACTCAAACTGCACATGCGTGCTCGGCAATTTCTGGGTTTCTCTACATCTGGACTGCTGTTTAACCAGTGTTTTTCTGTATTTTTGTAATCAGTAAAGGATTGAATTCACTAAATAATGACAGACATTTGAATTTCAGACTTCATATTCTTCAGAAAGTACATTGTAACACAAAACCTTTTTATTCTTGCAATTTTCTAAGTTTATAAGATCAGTATATTCCCACATTATTGGCTTTGTCTAAATTTTTTGTGCTAAGAGGTTGAGAGCTATGGTGAGAACTGAATTCACTGAATATGTTTTGGGGCTGTATTCCCCCATTAATGGCTTTGTCCAGGTGTTTTGTGTTAAGAGGTTGAGAGTTGTGAATTGAATTCAGTAAATAATAGCCATTTAGGTTTCAGTCTTCCTGTCTTTCATGAAACAGCTGATTTGACATAGTGGTATGTTGCTCTTATTGTAGTGCACAGGGTCCTGGGTTCAAGACTTTGCAGTGAAATGCATGGTGGTAACACAACAGTTTATTCTAGCAACTTTGCAAGATTATACAAGCAGTGTTTGAAATGTGCCCCCTGGTTTTTGGGCTTTTGTCCTCCCCCTCAATAAATTTTGGCTTTTTCCAGATTTCTTGTGCTGCAAACTTGAGAGCTACAGTTGTGTGTTGAGTGGATTTTACAGGGAGCTGAGAGCTTCAGGGGAAGAGAAGTTTAGTACTGCTTATGCTGAGTCTGCTTGCATTGTTAATAGCATAACAGGTTGAATACTTGCTTTTGATGCAGAAGGCTATGGGTTCTACTACCACAGTATGTAGATGCATTGCTGATACCGTATTGTGATGTACTTTTAAAGGGGGTAGATGCTACACTCCTGAGAATGTCCTCTTTGGCGGAGATACCTAGTAACTATGAACCTGTTATTAGTTTGCCATCCTTTCCCTATTGCAATATTACTTTTCATTTTTTTTTTTAATGTAACATAGGCAATTTATTTCCTCATGGGCAACAGGCACTTTATTTGTAGATGAAACAATGAAATATAAAGTTGTTCGCTCTCGCAACCTCTTCATTAGTTGCAGATCTCTTTAATGTGGAATTATTTAGATGACTTTTACTACTGCAGAGATTGTGCATATTTACTGATACTGGTGGATTGTAGATATTTGACTAAACTTTTATGATGGAAATGTTCTGAGCTGGGCAGGTCTGTCATTATTGGTGCATGTGTTTTGTTTTATTGTTTACTGGAAAAATGTTCAAAACAATACAATTTAAATGCCCTCTAACAACTGAACTGTATTATACAAGGAATATAATTTAATACAATCAGGAAAGTGTTTATTGATTATCTAATCAGCTCAGGTATGCCCCCTTCCAGTTCTTGGTTGAATGTGTTTGATTAGCAACCAGTTAAATCAACTGTCTACAAGCACAAACATTTTTTTTGTGCGGTGGTGGTGCTGCGGTAGCATTGTCGCCTCACAGTTAGACGTTGCCCGTTTAATTCTCAGAGTGTCTTCTGTGTAGCGACATGCGTGAATGGGTGTTCCTTCGTTGAAGGATGTGCGTTAGGCCCAGCAAGCCAGTATGTAAAAATCTACTGCCAATCATTAGTGGACCTGAGTTCCGCTGTGGCGACCCTAACCAGGAAAAGCCATAAGACACAAACAAACAAAACTGAATATTTTCACTGATTGAGTCTGAATGCTACTGAAAGTGATGAAGCCAGATTGAAGCAATCACTTCTCTTAGATCTTTGGGGGGTTGTTTTTGGTGGGGGGGGGGTACTTATTGTCCACACCTAGGGAGCTAAGTCCATAGTGTAGGATTTCTGTTGCACAATTCTCCCGGCTGAACTATACCTCTCAGATGTCCATATTTTTGCAAAACAAATAGATTTTTGCTTCTTATTTTTGGTTTGTTCCTCATAAAATTTGTGGTTTTCCGGCAAATCATTTAGGAATGAAGTCACTAAATAATGACAGGCATTGAGTTTCAGACTTCATACCCTTCAGAAAAATGCATGCTAAAGCAAGACCTGCTATTTTGTCAACTATCTAAGTTTATACAAGAGCAATTTTAGTACTGTTTGTTTCCCCAATATATATTTGGCCTTGTCCAGATTTCCTGGGTTAAGAGGTTGATAGGTACACTCAAATAACTCGCTTTATAGAATTAGGTATATCCAAATCTCTGAACTGTCCCTGATTTTGGCTCAACATGTTGCTTTCCCCCTAATAATCCATCTGCAAAATAGCAATTTTGGAAGAAACGTGGAAGGTTCTCAGCTGTATTGTGTGGCTATTTTATATTTTCTTGTCACATTTTTGGTTCATTATTCATAAAATTGTTGTTTTCTGGCAAATTAGTGGCAAATAATTAAAGACTGAAGTTAGAAAATAATGACAGACATTTGAGTTTCAGATTTCATACCCTTCAGAAAATGCATACTAATGCAAGACCTACTATTCTATTATCTTTCTAAGTTTATAAGAGCAATATTTAAAAATAGTCCTTATTTTTGGGCCTTTGTCCCACTTCTGTTTATGGCTTTTTCCAGATTTCTTACTCTGAGGTTGAGAGAAATGACAAATGTGTCAGGGCCATCACCGTCAGCCAGAGACCTTTCAAATTGTGACATACTTGTACCCCACTCCCCCACGTAGTGACTCTGGAAGTGTCCAAGCAAGGCAATGAGCAGTTATGCAGTGTAAGTGTGCAGAGTATCCCCCCATCCAAGGTAGACACAAGTACTACAGTGGCTTTGCATCTGTCCTTGATTTTGCAGAATGCTCTGGTTTTCTGTCATATTTTTATACTGTTATTTATGCTTCTTATTCAAAAAGTACATGTTGTTGCACTGCCTTTTGCTCTTGCTTTAATGACCATCAGGTAAGCTTATCTGAGATTGTAAGATGCAAGTAAGCTTTAATAAGTATACTGTTAAATAATTATCAACATTGAAAGTTTTTTTGTTGTTGCCATGCAGAGAATATTTACATAACTAGATAATGTATAAGCCTTAGGTATTGAAATGCATATGACAGTATTTGTAATAAAGGACAGGATTACAGTATTTTCAGAAGCTCATTACATTTGTTGGAGACTTGCAGTCATCTTTGTAGGCTTTACCCATAAACTAAACAGAATGCCAGTCATCATGTGTGGTCTATAACCTGTGCAGTAATCCTTTAAGCAATTTATCTTGAGCCTGTTTCTTGTTTGCTGTTCATTTTTTACTTTGATCATGCTTTCCCCATGAAACAAGTAGATAGTTGTCAGGCAGCAGGTCTTTTTTTGGATAAGAAACATTTTTACAAGTGGGGGTATCACAGAGATTGCTACTTTCAGCATGTTACTTGGTATTTTTATAAAGCTGAATATAAATTATAGTTAGAACTGCAGTGCAAGGAAAAGTGGTTTTAGGTGAGTGCTGCTTGTTTTTTTATACTTGACTTTGACTGGAATTCTAGTAATGTATTTAAAAAATAATTTATTTTTTCATGTCTCCAGAACTTTTTTGTTTCCATCTAGATATTACATAAGCTGTCATGTAGCCAATGCCTTGAAATATTTATTTTTCTTCTCCACTTCATTTTGTCTTGATTGGACTCTCATAATGATGGTTTAGCACCCAGGGCAGCGTTTTTAATTAAAGTCCCAGTTTTTGTAATTTTGAGCATAGCTCCTCCCATTTCAGGTTGGGCACACCCCTTCCCATTGGCTCCACCCACTCAGCTGTCTCCTGCAACCCCCCTTTGATTTGAAGTCACCAGCCACCACTGATTTAGGGGTGTAACCACTAATTAAAACAGGTATAAAATTAAGCCATCTGTTAGCTTTAACTTCAGTGATTTTTTTGACCTTTTTAATTGGATAACCTATATCAACAAAAAAGTTCCTGTTAGAAAATGTTATCTTTGCTAACTAATGTACTTATTTTAATAACCTGCCTCTTAAAGCATTCTGTTTTATAGGTGAAGGATGTTGGCTACTGTAATGTAAATAATGTTCAGTAAAGGTCGTTTTATGGTAGATGTTACTGCTAAATGTATATGAAGCTGAATTCATCTTTATATTAACATCAAGAAAAGAAATGTTAGTCCCTTTGTCATTTATTAAAAAAATAAAAAGAAATTCAGCATTTGTGTAATCTCTTAATAACATTTCAAATTTCTCCAAAGATACATTCGAAGCAAAAACAAATAATCTGTGTAGCATTTATAAAATGATACTTTGGCAAACAAGGGTATTTAACCTGTCCTGTATGTTCTAACCAACTATTAACTAAGTTGGTGAACAATGAGGATACTCCGGCATCTATTACTACCCCTTTAATTTATAAACCAAAAAAAAAAAAATGGTCGGAAGCAAGTTCTCAAGTGAAGAATTTCGGAAATCAATCAGCTCACAATAAGGCACCAAGCTCACCAAAGCAATAAATTTATTACAACGCTAACGCCAACAAATGTATATTACACACGTTTTCATCAAAATAATGACTTCATCAGACGATGTAAGTGTGAATCACAACAGTATAAATACTCAAAACTATACACGTAACTCAATCAATTAATTAATTAATGAATCAAATTTAAAGGCACAAACGTCCTTAGGAAAACACAGTATAGCATTGTGACTAATACTTCGTCCCTCAATGTTAAAAACAGGTTTTAAAAACATTTTTCATCAATAAAATATTTTCATGATAATATAACCATGATGTTTTAAAACATCTTTTTTTAAAAATTATTTGATATCTGTATAATATTGACAAAAAAATGATGAATAAGAGCTGGTAATTATATCCTGTCAGATTTTAATTTTAAATATGGAACAATGGATATTGCTTCGTTCAGCCCAGGAAATCTGTTGGATTCCAACAAAATTTGCCAGTGGGTCTCCTTGTGTGACAGTAATATCTCCCATGGTCCCCCCCTGGCATCTTGGGGAACAGAATCCAAAACAAAAAAATTGTAAATTGCATCTGAACATACTAAACTATGCTTGTAAAGTGCATTGTTCCTGTCACATTTGTTGATATCATAAAGGTGCTCGTACACCCTTCTACGAAGTTGTCTTTTGGTCTTCCCCACATAAAATGCCTGACAAGACTGGCACAGGGCCAAATAAACCACCCCGTAGGAAAGACAGTTGTAAAATCTTTTAGAACAAATCCTCCTATTTCTACTTTCCAAGTAAACTACCTCTTTGTTAGAAATGTGTTTACACTGGGAACACCGTCCACACTTGAAGGTACCTTTACGTAAGTTTTTAGATTGCTGTTGTGTGGGACCCATCTCTAAGATTCTTTTGATGTTGAAACCTTTTTTATATACGGTTTTAAGAGTTATGGTCTTGAATGCATCGAGGTCTGTTAGTTCCTGAAAGGATTTAAATTCCTTTTCAATAATCCTCCTAAGCATCCCAACATTACCACTATATTCTGTGATAAACAGTAATTGTTGTCCTTCACTGTTAAATTTGGCGTTACCCTGCTCAATTACTGAGCTGCCTTGTCCCAAAATAGGCTTGAATCTACTAGTTCTACCTTTAAGAACCTCGTCTTTTACCAAATTAATAGTGGTTGCGGGGTACCCCCTATCTATGAACATAGTTGTCAACTTGTCACATTCATTTTTGAATTGGTGATCCTGAGATGTCATGCGTGAGGCCCTGACAAATTGTCCCTTAATAATACCCCTCTTCTGAAACTCTGGATGTGAACTAGAGTAGTGCAGGTAACTGTTCGAAAAGGTTGGCTTTCTATATACTGTCGAGGTAAACCCTGTTGTCTCTTTACGTATAGTTACATCTAAATAATGCACAGATTGGTCAGATGTCTCGTAGGTAAAATTGAGAAAACTAGTGGTACCCCTAATGTAGGTGATTAACTCCTGTATGATCTCCGGGGGACCTACCCAAAAAATGCAGATGTCGTCCAGGAATCTAGTATAGTGGTTCCAGTACTTGTCAAAACCACTGTTGTAAACAAATTTCTTCTCCCAGACAGCCATTATAATGTCTGCATAAGTTGGAGCAAAATTTGCCCCCATTGCCACCCCAGTTGTTTGTTTGAAGTACTCACCCCCATAGTAAATGTAGTTGTTTTGTAATACCAACTCTACCAAGGTCATGATCATGTTTACATCGTTCCCTGTAATCCCTGCACACTCCCATAGAGCCTCTTCCAGCCATTCCAATCCCATGGCTGTGGGAATAACTGAAAACAAATCCACCACATCTATTGTTAGAAACGTTAGATTAGACCTGTACAACTCGTTAGTAACTCCCCGCAAAAATTCCCAGGAATCCTTGATAAGGTATGGCTCTTTTCCCCACACCTGTTTGAGCTTCCAATCCAGGAATTTAGCTATTGAGTGGGTCTTAGAGCCCTGGGCGGCAACTATAGGCCTCAGTGGTGGGTCATCCATGCGTTTGTGTATTTTAGGTACCCCAAAAATAGTGGGTACCTTTGGGTGGCTGTTTTCCAAAAAAGAGAAGGTATCAAATTCAATGACCTCCTGGTCCAACATGTCCTTAATAGTTAAATCAATCTTTTTATATGAAAGGTGTACCTCTTGAATGGATGTGACAGTGTATTTAGTGGTGTCATAAAGAATATCCCCATTTTACTTTCGTATAAAGCCTGGCTCATAAGAACAGTGCCCCCACCCTTGTCCGGTTGCATTACCCTAATGGAATGGTTGTACGCTAGGTCATACAAAACTGTGTGTTCTTCATCACTTAAATTGTGTTCAAAACTAGCCTGACCTAGTTCTTTGTGTATTTCTTTTTCAATTCTGTACTCCAAATTACATAACTGTGGGTGAAGTGGTGGGTTAAAAGTACTGGTCTTTTTTAACATCAAACTGGGAGCAACAGGACCATAACCAAATAAATGTTGGAAGTTAAGTTTACGAATAAGCAATTTAAGGTCAAGGATACAATTTACCAATTGACAACCTCTAGCTGGAACAAATTTGAAACCTTTTGTAAAAAGGTCAAAGAAAGCTTCAGTAACAGCTACTTCACTGTAATTGTAAATATGGTAACCCTTTTTGCTATATAGATGGTACTCCCCCAAGTCTGTAATGGTAATACCGTTGTCTAATGCCAAACTTGGTGTCTGTTCCTCCCCCTCACCTGCGCTTGGTTGTTCCTGCCCTGGGAAAAAATCGGATAAACTGGGAAACCTTGTCCCCCTTGTTGGTTCCGAATACGTTCTGATCTTCTGGGTAAAAAACTCTCATCAGTTTCCCCAAGCGTATCAATGGGACCCTGGTCCTCAGTCTCCCCTAAAGCTGGAGTTACAACCTCACCATTGGGAACAGAACTCTGATGAAACTCAGGAATTTGAAAATTTGAACCTCTAGGGTGGGGTGGATGGGGATACTGTCGCCCTTCCCTGTATTCCCTAAGGTCCCTGTTCAATTTATTGAACTTTCTTTTAATGATAGTATCGCAATGTTGGTCAATGTTTTTACGAATATTGTAATATTTAACATTGTGTATGTCCACAGTGAATAGTAAGTCACTAGTAATTGCATCATTGCATTTGAAAATTTGTTCAGAAAGTCCATGAATATCTTTTTCGTTTTTCTTGATGATAGCCCTCATTATTTCAAACCCACAACGGTCAAAAGCTTGAGTCAGTTCAAGGTGGAACTCACTTCCACCGATCACATTGTTTGGGTACTTGTGGACCCTTAAACCTTTGGGCACAATGCCCTTGTTGATACATTCTGACAAGTATGCATTGTCTAACACCAATCTCTTGTACCTGTATAAGGTGTCCTCCAAAAAATGAATGTACCCCTTTAATTTGCCATAAAGGTTGTCCCAAAAAAAGTAATAAATTAGCACTTACTCCATGAATAAGCAAATATGGTTAACATTTAAATTACTTTTGTTTGTAAAATTTACTCAAAAGTAACCTTAAAAATTCTAAACCTGTAAAATGTGTAATAAAATTGAATAAGGACACATTGTCAGTAGTTATAAGCATATTATTGGTGCCCGTGAGTCTGTAATTTCTCAGTTCTTAAAAAAAACAAGAATCCTTTAGATTGTATTTGGTGTGCTGAAAACTGGGTTTAAGATGCTATCTAAATTCTATTTTACTGTGTTGTTGATCTAAACTGTGTGCCAGTTTGGTCCTTGTGAACTTTTGGATGGTTATATTAAATTAAATAATGTAACTTCTATGCAGTTTTTGATGTGATAGATTGAATGGCAAATCAATTACATGGTAATTCATATCATTATCATGTTTTTCACCTTCATATAACAGTTTTCATCATTCAAATGCAGATACGTTTAATCAACATATTTCTCTTATTCCATAATGACAACTCTATAGCACTTGCCTGCTGTCATAAACCTTAATTTGTTATTTAAATCAAGTAAGGCTGTTCTTTCCTTTGAAATAAGGTTGTATCACTTGGTTTTGGTTTTCTTATTCAATGCGTTTATAATATCTTTGTTGCAAGCTTCTAAAAAAGCTTTTTATACTTCTTGTTAAATTCAACCCACCACTCGGACCAGTTTTATCGAAGTCTTTCACAGTTGTATGATCCTTCCATAACTGCAGTACTTCCCACTTTCCAGTTTCATCCCATAAGCTTTCATTTATTCTTTTTTTCCTCTTTCTTAGTTTAATATATTCCCTTTTTCCCTCGCCTCCATCCATATTGCTAAACAGTCTGAGAAACCCATCAAAACTGTAGCAGCATCTGCAAACCCCAAGGCAGAGTAATCAATTTCAGATCTAGATGTCCTCTTCTAATAAGCCATTGACTTTTATTCCACACAGCTAACTTACTATGTTTTATCAGTTCCTGTATTTTTCTTCATCTTTCTTTTTAGGTCTTCTCCTTAAATCTCTGTCAATATCCTCTGTAATTATTTTTTATGTTAACCACCACATTGTCTAATATTTGTTGAAATAGATTCTCTTTCCTTTTCATTTGTAGTTGCATGCAGTGCTATAATTTGGCAAACATGCTCTTTCCAGCACGGCCACTCCAGAACAACTTTCTCTTCCTGAGTTCCATGTTATATTTCCACACCACTATTTTTCTGTTTACAGTCTATCTTCACTTGTCGTGAATCCTACATCCTCTAACTTAACAGCGTCCACATCACATTTAGCACACTATTATAGTGTCCTTCTCCTCCTTACAGTATCAGTAATAGTTTTAACATCTACTGAAAGTATGGAACAGTTGTTGCTTTTCCTTCTTTTCTAAGTTTAGGGGACTTGTTTTTACATTTCCATTTGCCTAATTTTGCTGTTTACCCTATTGAATATTTTTCCTGTGTTTATGTACAAATCATCATTGAATCTCAGAATCAGTTTTTCACTGGTTAAAGATTAAAAAAACAAGGTCTTGGTGTCAAGCCCTTCTCCTGATCTCTCTTCCTGCATGCAGACTGTTTTCTCCTTTTTTCCCCACTGTATTTTCTTCTAGAGTTTGTTCTTTACATAGTTCATCCTGTACCTCAATGTCTCATTGTCCTTCATGAAAACAGAAAATTTGAAAAAGTGTCCAAGGTATTCCTTAATATGCTTAAAAAGTGCATTTGTACTTTATGTATGCTGGAGGTTCCTGAGCCATAGAAGTCCACAAAAAATACCAACTCCACAAAAACATTGGGCCAGATTCAGGAAGGCTTACACGGAGTTTAAGAGTAGTGTAAGCCTCCGTGTAAGCCTCCTGATTCAGCAACAGCCCAAATCTCCGTGTAAGAGACAGCTAACACGTCTCTTACACGGAGTGGGCGTGGAAATGCTCAATACCTCATTTGCAGCTCCAAGATATGCAAATGAGGTATGTGAGCGATCCACGAAGCCCAAACCAGTCCGTGTAACGGACGTGTTAGCTGCAGAAATGTACTCAGCTGACAACTGAGTACATTTCTGCAAAACTAAAAACGGAGCTATGTCAGCTCCAAATAAAGTGCATTTGTTACATTAAGCATGCCAATGTCCAAATATGTGGCCATTGGCATGAAAAGTGTTGCAAAAAAAAGTTATATAACTTTTTTTTCACGGATTTATGTGTTTAACTGTAGCGCACACCAGCGCCAAACGGGTGCGCTACCTAAAACTGAAAACCGAAGCTTATAAGCCCACAATTGTGGGATTTATATATTACATGAAATGTCAATGGAGGGACTTGCAGAGCAAAAACAATATGGCCTCCGTTTAGTGGTTGTCAAGGGAAGCTCCGTGTAAGATATGTAACTAAGCATTACTAGGCAATCCTATGTAAATGAGGCTTACAATACTGAATCACACTGCCACATAAGTAATGAGCACTTTCTGAGTCGTAAGAGTTAGAGAAGGGGAGGAACAGAGTAAGAGGTAGGTGACATCATGGGGGGGAAGGATAGAAAGAAATGTACCAGATTGGAGGGCAATGTAAGGTAAGAGATGACAGACAGACATCAGGGAGGGAGGTGTGTCCCAACAGAACACTGGGAATGTCAAGAAATTGAGGGCATACGCTATCCCTACACTCTAAGTTTCTTGATATACGTGCATGCTTGGCGTGTGAGGCAGGTTCTACATGTGGGAGCGTGTTGCAAACTGTTTACAACGGTTTGCTTGGGCGTCTGCGTGTGTAAGCGGTGTCTTGGCGTTTTAGCATGAATCAGCCTAGCTAACACCGTGTAAGGATGTGTGCGCGTGTAACACCGTGTAGGGATGTGTACAGCGTTTAAGTTACTGTGGCGTGTTTAAGCCGGTGTGCACACTGCTCCCACTCAGGAAACAGAGAGGTAATAGTAATCAACCAAAATACACGAAACTGCCAGAAGATACTACTAAAGTTAATTGGTGGAAACAATTAGAAGCAGGCAATTACACAGGCAGACTAGAAGCCCAACCCAGCACTTAAAACACAACAAAGAGCAGTGCAGGCTGTTTCTCACAAGAGATACTGCCAGAAACTAAGCTATCAGAGTTGAAACCTGAAAAAAGCTGAACTCAGAGCAGAAATGCTAGGGGCTGCCATAGCTGTTATAATCAGACATAGGCGAATTGCCGAGGGTGGTGATAATGCAGATGCTGACAGACAACCCAGAGTGAGGAGAAGGAGAAGAGTATACAGGCCTAGGGTCACCTACCATGGGTTACATGAGCTGGAGATAGTAGAGTGCTATAGAGTGGACAGAGAGCTCCTGCAGCAGATTGTTGAGCTGTGCAGGCCACGCCTCACACACAGAACCAACAGAGGGGAACCCATCCCAGTGGAAACCAAGGTATGTGTTGGCCTAAGAATACTAGCAACAGGTACCTTTCAGAGACCAACTGGCGATATGATGGGGATATCACAGGCATCAGCCTCCAGGGTACTGCACCAGTTCCTGGATGCCATGTCACCACATGTCAGTGATCATATATATGTCCCTAGTGACCGTGAGGTTGTGTCCAGCAATATCGTCTCTTCCAGCAAATAGCGGGATACCCTGAGGTGCTGGGTGCAATAGACTGCACGCACATACGCATCAAGGCACCAGCCGGTGAGCGGGGTAGAGTCTACATTAACCGCAAGGGATACCCCTCCATCAACTGCCAGGTCGTGTGTGATGCCCAGGGCATAATAATGAATGTGTGTGCTGGCTGCCCTGGTAGCTACCACGATTCCCACATCTGGCATCTGGCGCAGCTGTACCAATCATTTGCCAATGGGGTCTTCCCACACGGACACCTAGTGGGGGATGCTGGTTATGCACTTGAGCCGTGGCTGATGACACCCATCAGAAATGCACACACCCGAACAGGAATGCCATAATGAGGCACACGCACAAACACGTAATATCATAGAGCGTGTGTTTGGGCTGCTCAAGTCACGGTTCCGGTGTCTGGACACGTCTGGTGGAGCTTTGCAGTACACACCAACTACATGTACCCAAATGATCATGATATGTGCTATGCTACATAATATGATCCTGCGGAAACAGCTGCAGCAGGACCAGCACATGGCTGGGCCAAACATCCCCCCACTATTGCCAAGGCCACCACAGGCAGGGGGTGACTTGGAGGAGGAACAAGCTGACCTAGACCCAGTAGGGAGAAGGAGGTGACGCCAGTATGCGCTGGCGATGGCAAAGAGGCAACGCATAGCACATATGCTTGGTCAGTAGGAACACTGGGACCAATACCCACTCTGACTCACTCATACAGTAACAGGGATGCCTAACATGACACAACCTGCTTCCAAATGTACAGGGAGTGTAGTATGTGCATCCGACAGAGGCAGCCCTGCAGCACCACCCGAGGCATGAATGCCATGTGTTAAGTAATGTAATACCATGTATCATATGCACACCTGAGGACCATGACTAACATCCACCCTCACCAATCATAAACCACAAAACACAAACCCACCTCATAGCTATCACAAGGGATAGGAACCTAGATGTAATGCTACCCAATGGCAAAGGTATAAACAGCAAGATGTGTGCAGTGTAAATGCACACAGTATAGGAATGCACATATCAGTGCTGTAATAGAAAACAGGGTCAAAGCGCACATCAGCACCCTGACACTACCAGGGTCACACCTCATACAGTGATGTACATGTGCAAAAACATGGAACAAGATACAAAATGAGGGTGACTACCAATAAATGGCATGGATAACCACACACCCCTGTTGTTACCACAACAAGAAGCAACATGCATTAGCCATGGTCAAACACCAATGGCTAAAACTGACTACTACTATATAGCTTGCTGCAGACCACTGTCCTAATAGCAGCAACTGCCCCAGGCCTATGTTCACAGGTTCACAGGTTCATACTAGGCTATCTGCCCTAGGGCATTTATAAGCCTAGGCCAGAGTTCCGTGGAGTCTGCCGCACCTTCACTCTGACGGATAATTTGCCCATTATATTGCTGTGCCTCTGACAAGCAGTGATACTGAGGTTATCCCTGGGGCATACCTGCAATCTCCCATCCATTGATTAAGATCTCACTTGAACAAAGCCAGTGAGGTACTCAGCCTCACATGTACCAGGATGTTGTTCCACAGCATAGGGACTCTCTGGTTGAAGAATCTGTCCCTCCAGCACATCCTATTAATATCTGTGTTGAGGTTTAAATCTCCTGCCACTGTAGTTCTGATGGATGTAGAGGTCTTGAGGTGAAGCGTGTACATTAACTCAGGTTTGGACATGGCCTTGGATGTCAGGCACAGGTCACCTCTGAGCAGACGGTAAGTCACGGAATCAAGCTGGAATTCCTCCAGTCGGGCAGCATAAGAAATATGTTTGAGACCCTTTCTCCTCCTGTCGAGGAATTTGTGGGCCCATCCAATTGCCATAGGTGTCGGGTCATATACATGCTGAATGGGGCATTGCACTCAATCAATGGTCCGATGAGTGAAGAGTACAGGGAACAATGACCTCCTGGATCTAGATGTGAATCCCTGCATGATGAGGTGGGCAATGTAGAAGTTCTACCTAACTACCCTGGCAGCGTGAGTGTCAAACAAAGGTTACTCTCAACCTGGGTGCCCAGGTCCCTGATAACCTCCTGTGTGCTTAGAGGATTGCCACCTACATGGGAACTAGTGGTAACCTTGTTCTTCCCAAAGGGTATGGCTATGCATTGTTTAGTGTGTAATGTAAGGCCATGGCTCTGGCACCAGTTATCCGTGTCTATGACACCCTTCTGAAGGATGTCTGTGTCAGATGGGTGTCCAACTATGGTTCCCAGTCTGCAGTCATATTCAAACTTTGTCAGCCATAATCCTGCTGTGTTTGCTTGTACTTCTGAAAAGTAGATGCTGAGCAATAGTGGGCCCAGGACTGAGCCCTGTGGGACACCACTTGTGACAGTTGTGGAGTGTGACATGGCACCAGCAAGTCTGAACCTGTCTGTTCTGTCACGTGGCCAGTTTGCAACCCATCTTGTGATGTATGGGTTCACATTTAAGCTGGTGATGTTTTCAATGATACCCAAGTGGGGTATTGTGTTGAAAGCCTTTGCCAGGTCAAGGTAGGCTGTGTGGAGTGCCTCGCCCTTGTCAATGGCCTTGGTGTCTGTTATGAAACAGTCAACCAAGTTTAAAAGGCATGATCTGCCCTCAACAAAGCCTAACTGGGTTGGATCTAATGTCTGCAAGTCCCCTATGTCCTCATCTATGACTTCCATTATGATCTTCTCCATAGCTTAGCAGACCCTGCTTGTCAAGCTGATGGGATGGTAGTTTCTGTGGTCGGTGGAGGCACCCCCATGTGAAGTGGGTCCACCATTGACATATGCCACTCCTTGGGAACATATCCTGAGTTGAGGCTAAGATCATACAGCTGCCCTGACTGCGGGTTTAATTCTTGAGTGAGTTCATGGAGCACAAAACCAGGGACACCATCTGGTCCCATGGATGCTGCGTCCTTTCCCTTGGATAGAGCAGTTCCCACCTGAGCATTTGAGATGTTTGGGGGCTACAATCCTCTTTCATACATATCTCTCCAGTTGTGGTGGAGGGGTGGGACAAATCTGCACTGAACCTGTCAGCCAGTATGTTGGCAATGTCTGTAGGTTCAGTGATATTTACAACATTCTGAGCCTATTCTGAGCATATCTGGGAGTTTCCTCCCAGGTGTGTAACGTATGTATAAAAGGCCTCATTGTTGTCCCGTGAGCCCTTAGTGGGTTTACTCCCAATATTCGCCTTGGATGATTTCATGGGGGAACTCAGTGTTTCACCTATATTGAGCAGTTACCCTTCCACGGATATCGCTCTATCTTGTAGTACCTCCTTCCTTGTGTTGTAGTGCTTGTTTATGGCTGAGGTCCACCACACTGGGCGCTTGCCTCTGGTACAACGAGTCTGTGTTTTGTTTGGGATTGCCTCATCCATGCAGTCTTGAAGGTGCTGGTAGAAGGCAGTTGTAAGTGATACAGTGGCTTGGGTAATGGTGTCTGCTGGCTTGGGGGTTTGAAAGAGACCACAACAGTCATTAGAAGTGTGTAGTCGGCTTCTGAGAGGTTCTGCACTGTGGTCTTTTCTATCTGGGGTGGGGTTGGGATGTGGACTTCCACTGAGAGTAGGTCATGATCTGATCTCACCAATGATGGGTATACCTCTGGTGTTGAACATTGTGAGCCCATGTTTGTGATGATGAGATCTACTATGTTGTCTCCTCTTGTGGGGATGGTGACTAGTTCTTCCATGGCATGTGAGTGTATGAACTCTAGGAACCTGTGGGCTAGAGTGTTGTGGCTGTAGTACTGATCCCAGTCTATATTTGGATAGTTGGGATCACCCAGTGTGATGGTGTTTGCAGGTACATGTATCCCGCCACTGTTTTCATGAAAGCTCTGTGAGGTACCTGAGTTTCAGAGGATGGCCTGTAACATGCTACAAACTTCAGAGCAGTCTTGCCTATGGTTAATTGCACCGGATGGTGTCCAATGCATCGTGTGTTGCCACCAACCATGAGGTGAGGGTGTCCTTGATGAATATTGCTATTGCCACCCCTCATAGTGGTAATATGTGTACTGCATAGATACGAAATATTGTGCCTCTGACTTAGTAGTGACACATTATGACCACCTTACATAATTGAATAATGTGACTATGCCTCTGTCCAGTCTGTGCCCCTGTCCACATGCAGCTGTCCAGATGTCTCTTGAAGAGAGTCAGTGAGGTACTCTGTCTAACATGAACTGGGATACTCTGCTAGAGTTTGAGATGCCTCTGAGTTATGACTCTGTCCCTTCAGCATGTCCTATACATGTATGTGCTGAGGTTCAAATCTTTAGCTCCCATGTTTCTGGTGGATGTGGATTGCTTGCAGTGGAGCATGTCTACCAAATCCTGATCGGACATGGTCTTGTATGTCAGGCATAGGTCACCTGTATTATGTGGTATGACACTGAAAAAGCTTGTTTTAGTTATTCTGGAAGTATATGACATGTGTTGTAGATCCCTGATCTTCATGGTAAGGTACTTGTGGGGTCTCTCCAGCTGCTGCAAGTGCTGGTTGAGGTACATACTAAATGGGCATTGTATTCAAGCATGGGCCTGATAAGGGAGAAGTATAGTGGTACAATGACCTCCTATGGTCTGGATGGAATACCCTCCATGATAAGGTGGCCAAGATAGAAAGTCTGTCAAACAACTTTGGCAACATGGGTGTCAAATGAGATGTCACTATCTACATGTGTCCCCAGCTGTCTGATTTGTTTCCTGTACTCATTGGGTTGCTGTCTATGTACAGATCTGTGGGTACTGTGTTCCTCCCAAAGGGATGGCTACACATCAGTCGCAGTCAGTTTTAGGCCATGAGTCCAGCACCAGCTATCTGTCAGTGTGACGGCAGTCTGTAGGATGTGTGTGCTGGCTGATGTATTCACTATGGTGCCCAGGTTGCAGTCATCTGTAAACTTTGTCGGCCACAACCCTCCTATGTTTGCTTTCACATCTGAAAAGTAAATACCAAATAAGAGAGGTCCCAGGACACAACCTTGTGGGACACCACTTGTGACTGGCTTGAACCTGACAAGGCACCTGCAATGTTGACATTATGGGTTCTGTTTCTGAGCCATTTTGCAACCTATGCTGTGACATATGGTGTTATATTTCAGCTGTTGAGCTTGTCTATGATGCCTGAGTGGGGTATTGTGTCAAAGGCCTTAGCCAAGCAGGTAGGTTGTGTGGACTGTGTAGCCCTCATCAACGGCTCTACTGACAGTTTCAAAGTAGTCAACTTGGTGCAAAACGCAGGATCTGCACTGTACAAAGCTGAATTGGGTGTGATCAAGGGTCTGTAGGACACCAATGTCTCTGTGTGGAAGCTCCATAATGACCCTTCACAAAGCTTTGCAGACAAGGCTGTTTAAGCTTGTGTGGTGGTAGCTGCCAGGGTCTGTGGAGGCATCTCCTTTGTGGAGTGGGACCACTGTTGCCGTACACCAGTGTTCAGGTACAGATCCTGTAGCAAGGCTAAGGTTAAATAGGATCTGCATATACAGGTTTATCTCCATCTGTAGTTCACATAGCATGCAACTGGGGATACCATCAGGTCCCATTGATGCTGTGTACTGCGTCTTTGCTGACTCGGCTCTCACATGGACATCCAGGATGACAGTGAGGTTACATACAGCTGTGATAACTATCATGTCTTGGGGGTGAGGGAGGGTACATTGCACTGAACTGGTCTGCCAGGGTGTCAGTAATATCTGTCAGGTCCCTGGGATATAAGTTGTTGTGTACCAAATCTGAGCATATATGAGGGTTCCCACCCAGGCGTCAGACATAACTGAAGAAAGCAGTGTGGTTACCTTCATCGTCTGTGGTGATTTATGTCCCCAAGTTGAACTTGGGTGTCTTTATGTGAGAATGTAGCTTTCTACTACTGCTGATCACAGCTGCCTTACATTCTGGAGATGTAGCTCTGTCTTGCATTAGTATCCTTCATCTGTTATACAGTTTGTTTATGGCTGGGGTCCACCAGACAGGCCACTTTCCCTTGGTGGTGAAGGTGTCATTCTCATTTGTGATTGCATGGTCCATGCTTACTCGGAGATGTCCGTAGAAAGTGTCTGTGCAGGAGTCACCATTGTGTGTTGTGGTTTCCACTGGCCCAGTGGGCTTAATGGATACCATCTCAGTCCGAAGAAGTGTGAAGTCAGCTTCTGAGCTGTTTGTCACTATACCCCTGGTATCATACTAGCACTGACACAGGTGTAAACAATTCCCCAGAATCCATCAAACAAAATGGACATGCAGGCTTACAGATGCCCTAGGGGTAGCCTAGTATGAACCCATTATGATACAGATTGTACAGGACACTACAGATAACCCCAAGGCTGTTGCAAATGATGGTAGTAAGCATGTTGTTGATTCCTGGATATGCTCCGGATCACACCGATATTACAAACAACATACCAGACACACACAGGTATGGCCAACATACATCCTGACATGTGCAGTGCAAACCCCCATATTGCCTAATACCTTCCCCAGCAGACTGCCGCCTCCCTGACATTATGTCACCCTTACCACAGGGTACGTCCCAAAGAGCAGTGTACAACAACAGTGGGTGTTCTCAACAAAGGTGTCTCCTGAATGGATAGGAAAAACAACCACCACAGAATCATGAGAGGTTTGGTCTGCACAGCTATGGAAAGGACCAGCATGTACCACAGACATAATGATATTGTGGATCTATTGACACCCGACCCTACCCAGTGTGGGTTTACAAAGTGCAGACCCCACCCCTAAACATGTGTGACTCAGTTGAAACAGTACTTGAAGTCAGTGATGAGGGCAATGTGGTCCACACAGTGTAGGCGGACCTTGCAAAGCCTTCTGTACAATACCCTATGTGTTCCGTATAGATTTGCTCACCAGCTGATATATACACCCCAATGTCATGGGAGGGGTTGCAAACCAGACCAACGACAGAACTGACATGGTCAGACATGCAGCAGCCATGTCAGACTACAAACCACATATAACAGGCATCCCACAAAGCTTGGTCCTGGGACCTTCACCATCTGGTATATATGCCCCATAGGTACAGGCCAACAAGTAAGGACTGTGCTGGAACATGTTTGTAGAGGACAACAAGCCGCCTGACATATCTGATACACCAGCTGACACAAGCATCCCATAAAAGGGCCACATAGAAACAGACAGCTGGTGCCATAGCCATGTCAGCATGTTAAATGGTGAAAACAGTATAGTCAGCCTCTGTGGATAATCCAGTAAGTGACCACCAATTCCCACATAGGTGTCGACCCATGACATACCTAACATGTAATGCCAGAATGGGGACACAAGGTGATAGATATCCTGCATTGGACAAAAATGTGGCTGTAGGGTTAACAGCAACAATCCATATACCAACCTAATCATGAGGGTTATGACATCTAGCTAAGGGGAGGTCATTGTGGTTTTGCAGTTATCTTTCAGCAGCATTACAAATGACCACAACAGCGCCTGTGTGGTGTACCTCAGCAGATACATTCAGCAACTGTAAAGTCCACAACAGTACCTCACCAGGAGTATCAAAGAGCTGGAACACATGTAATGTGTCGCCTGATTAAACAGAATGCAGTTCCACACACTGCCATGCTGGCCACCCAGACACAAGCTGTGCCTGATGTAGAAAGCCATGTCCAAGCTGTCAGCAATGCACATGCCGTACCTTGTACAATGTGAATGGCAGGAGATATGCACATGAGGGACCTGAACCCCAGCACTGACATACATAGGACAAGCTGTACTGCATTATCCATAACACAGAAGCCACCACCACGCATGAGTAAACTACCAGTACAGGTTATCCATAGAGTCACTCATTTATTCTACTCAACAGGGATCCTAACACCTGGATGGGAGATGGTAGGTATACCCTGGGTATCAATGTTGTGTCACAGGTAGACAGAGGCACAGTATACAAAACAAGACATATGTCATGCCAAACTGCACTTATGATGTGTTGATGGACAAACACACTATCCAATAACCATTAGAAATGGCCTTGGGCACATCGGTAGTGTTTGCCAATGTACACCCATGTTGTGGAATACACTACTGCAGTTGGTTGAGGCCGTTGTAAGTAGTTCACATCTGAACATAATGCAACATGGTCAGATAGGTTCATAGGTTCATACTAGGCTATCTGCCCCAAGGCAGTTCTAAGCCTAGTCCAGAGTCTGGTTGCGTACGCCACCCCTTATATGGAAACAGTACTGTGCCCATTAGTTTGACGTGCCTGTCTCCAGCAGTGACACAGTGACGATCCCGGGTAAACCTATGATTTCCCATCCACAGGTCAGGATACCTCTTGAACAGAGCCAGCAAGGTGCTGTGACTCACATGGACCGTGATTGTATTCCACAGCATAGGGAGTCTCCGGTGATAAATCCACCCCTCCAACATGTCCAATGTACATCCCTGCTACGGTGTAAGTCACTTGCACTAGTGGTTCAGGTGGATCTGAAGATTTTGAGGTGGAGCATGTCCATTAATCCCTGGTTGGACATGCTTGCATGTCATGCACATGTCACCTCTAAGCAGACAGTATGTGACTGAATAGAGCTGTAGTGTTTTCAATCTGGCAGCATATGACAGATGTTGGAGACCCTTTATCCTTTTGTTGGGGACATTCAGGGTCTCCCCACTTGCTGCAGATGTCAGGTGAGATACATCCAGATAAGGCAGTGTACCAGATCACCGGTCCGATAAGTGAAGAGTACAGAGGAACAATGACCCACTAGATCTGGATGTGGATCCCTTCCTGATCATGTGGACAATGTAGAAGGTCCTACTAGCCACTTTAGCAATGTGAGTGTCATCAGAACAGTGACTGTCAACCTGGGTCCCCAGGTCCATGATAACCTTCCCTGTTGAGGATTGCCACCTATATGGTAGCTTGGGGTTACCTTGCTTTCCCTGAAGGGTATGACTACACATGTTTTGCAAGTTGACTTCAGGCCATGGCTCTGGCACCAGCTATCAGTGTCCGTGAGCCCCTTCTGAAGGATATCCGTGTCTGATGCACTGTCCACTATGGCACCCAGTGTGCAGTCATCTGCAAACTTTGTCAGCCAAAGTCCTCCCATGTTGGACTGTACTTCTGAGAAGTAGATAACAAACAATAGGGGCCAAGGACTGAGCCCTGTGTGAGACCACATGTGACTGGCATGGTGTCTGACATAGTGCCAGCAACTCTAACCCTGTGGGTCCTGTCCGTAAGACAGTTTGAAACCTGATCTTGTGACATATGGGTGTACATTTCTGTTGGTAGGGTTTCCTACAATACCTGAGTGGGGTATTGTGTTGAAAGGGTTTTCAAGGGCAAGGTAGGCTCTATGGACTGCCTTTCCCTCATCAATGGCCTTAGTTACTGTTTTGATAATGTCAACCAAGTACAAAAGGCATGACTTGCCCTTGATCAACACAAACTGGGACAGGTACAATGTCTGCATGTCCTCCATATCTTTCTTCATGAGCTCCATTATGATCCTCTCCATAGCTTTGCAGACTACACTTGTTAAGCTTATGGGGCAGTAATTACCAGAGTCCATAGAGGCACTGCCTTTGTGCAGACATGCACAACTGGACCCTAAAGAGGCTGTTGTGCACAGTATGGAAATGTAAATCAGTGATAGGACTAAAGCCCAGGATAATGTCCACCACAGTGAAAGTACTGAACCACTACACTATACAGTACAACAGTGCTAGGTCAGTATGAATGGATGTTAACAATTGTATGCAAAGTATCCCATGCAAAAGCTGCAGGCACAGTATAATCCCTGTTGTGTTCACAGGAAGCATCTGGACAGTAACTACACAACATGTCACAGAACACACAACCTTAAACAGGAGTTATGTTTTGGAGTTCACACTCATCCACAACTGTGATGGGCTGCATAGTTCAACATATGGAAAGCTCACACTGGGCATGCTCACACACTTTGATAAATGAGACATCATTCACACAACATGCCATGGGAAGGCTGAAGTGGGCATGCTCACACACTTAGTTCAAATGTTCCTCTTAACAACTGTGAAAACACACCACAGGATGCACATTCCCCATTCCAAACAATGAAGATGTCAGCACCCTATAAGTAGATCAGTAGAAATGCTACCTCCCAGTAATCTGAATAGCGCGCTCTGCTAATCGTCTGTCTCTAGTGTCATAACATAGTTAGGTAGGGTTTGAATCCAGCAAGTGGCATGTGTGTGTGTGAATGGCGGTAAGTGTCTGTATAAGTGTGTATGAGAAGCACATCCCTTTTGGCAACTGTGGAAACACACCACAGGGAGCTCATTCCACTTTCTAAACACTGATGATGTCAGCACCCTATAAGTAGATCAACTGAAATGAAATCTCCTAGAAATGTGAATAGCGTGCTCCGCTAATGCGTCCGTCTCTAGTATCATAACATAGTTAGGTAGGGGTTTGAATCCTGCTACGGGAATGTATGTGTGTTAGTATGAGTGGGGTTTGTGTGTGTGCATAACGCTGTGGAGGGAAGGTGTCTTTTGCCAACTGGGAGAACACACTACAGGGTGCACATCCCTCTTCGTAAACACAGATGATGTCAGCACCCTCTAAGTACGGCATTGGAAAAGATTGCTCCTACTAATGCAAATAGCACACTCTGCTAATGTGTCTGCCTTTAGAGTCATAACACATCTAGGTAGGGGTTTGGACCTTGCAAATGGAACGTATGCGTTTGACTGTGGGTGGGGTTGGTGTGTGTGCACCATGGCGGGGGTGGGATGTCTCTTTTGCCAAATGGGGCTATGCACTGCAGGGTGCACATTTCCCTTAACAAACAGTGATGTTGACAGCACCCTGTACAAACAGAACAACAACACAGAAGGTGTTGTTACCAATGATGCATGTAAGGTTACACTTCAAGTAATGTCCACAAAACAAAGTAGGATAAACAAATGCTCCTTTTACTCTATCCAAACAACATGGCAACAGACAACTGACACTACTCAGTATAGTGCTACATGCTACTGTAACATGCAGATGTACCAGAATATACCTAGATAGTGTTTTGAAGCCTGAATGTGGCAAGTGTGTGGATGTGTTATGTTACTGTGTGTGCATTTCCGTATGGAAAACATGTTTGAGATATTGGCAATATTGTTGCAGACAGTTTAGGTGCAGATATCCCCCATTCTCCTACACAAGTGGAATTAGTTATCACAGATGACTGTAACCTCCCTATCCTCTCACATGTCCAGGTGAGGGCCACCCTCAACATTGCAGGACACATAGCATCACTGTTACAGAATGGTATCCCTGGATGTGTGCTACATTCACCCCAGGAGGACATGGCACCACATTACAGACTGATATTACTTCCTGGCCATACTACAGGATGTGTACCTGAAGAGTGCCATACATACACAGTGGTCCCACACCAATGAGGAGTAACCTCTACTGACCCTGGTATGTACTGCATCATATGCACAACTGGCCTTCTGTTCTAAGCTACGGAAGTGTCACGTATGGGCAACATGTACAGCAATATTACATATGTGTATATTTCAGGACTATGCACACAAAACCTATCTCATTGACAGAGCTATAGATAGTGAACTATGATACATTTGGAGGTGTCACAGTAAACACAGTATTAACCTGCTACTTTGCATTACCTGTGTTTGTGGCAGCTGTTGCTGTGTCAGTGGTGCTTGCTTGCTGCTTGCTGTTTGCTACTCATGGTTTTGCTGCTGGCTGTCTGTATATTTTCTCTTTTCTCTCTCTCTCTCTCTCTCTCTTTCTCATTAGGTTTGTGCAATGACTGTATTGCATGAGTGGAGTGTGGGTACTGAATGCTTTTGTAGGTATCTGCATAGGTCCATGTGATGGCCCCTGCACCAATTGTAAGGCAGCATTTGCTAATTGCATGCAGCCAGGTGTGTGTTGATTGCATGTCTCACTGTGATTTCAGGACACTGCTATAAAAGGTATGTGAGATAGGCGTAGCCCTTTCAGATTGTAGGCGTGGGCGATGCTGGTATGCTGTTGACAGTGTTCTGTGAGTGTGAAGGTTAGTATGGGAATCCAGTGATTTGGCCATTAAAACTTTGCCTCACATGCTTTGGATGGTACATCTCCTATATTGCCTTTATACTAATTCCTACTATTGACTGTTATATTTATTTTAGCAGAGTGCTTTTGTATGGCTGTCATGGCTTAGTGGTAGGTCATACAGACTAATGTTACCAAGGTCCTGGGTTCGAGACTGGCAGTGGGAATTTATTTTTGTCTCCAGACTTTCAAAATGAGTACAAGACATGTCAATCAAAGTGCCATAAAGGCACTTTTAAGCACTTTAAACCAGGTCTGCACTCGTTAGCATGAATGAAGAAGGAGGCGTGCCCAGTATGGCCTGGCCTTGGCAAAGAGGCAACGTATAGCACATATGCTTGGTCAGTAGGAACACTGGGACTGATACCTGCTCTGACTCACTCATACAGTAACAGGGATGCTTAACATGACACAACCTGCTTCCAAGCGTACAGGGAGTGTAGTATGTGTATCCGACAGAGGTGGCCCTGCAGCACCACCTGAGGCATGAATGCCATGTGTTAAGTAATGTAATATCATGTACAATATGCACACCTGAGGACCCCAACTAACATCCATATCCACTCATATGACCCTGTGGAAACAGCTGCACATCATACAGTGATGTACATGTGCAAACACATGGAACAAGATACAAAATGAGGGTGACTAGCAATACATAGCATGGATAACCACACACCCATGTTTGTACCACAACAAGAAGCAACATGGAATAGCCATGGTCAAAACCAATGGCTAAAACCGACTACTACTATATAGCTTGCTGCAGACCACTGTCTTAATAGCAGGAACTGCCCAAGGCCTATGTTCACAGGTTCATACTAGACTATCTGCCCTAGGGCATTTATAAGCCTAGCCCAGAGTTTTGTGGCTTCTGCCACCCGTGCAAGTTGATGGATAATATGCCCATTATTTTGCTGTGCCTCTGTCAAGCAGTGATACTGAGGTTATCCCTGGGGTATACCTGCAATCTCCCATCCATTGGTCACAATCTCACTTGAACAAAGCCAGTGAGGTGCTCAGCCTCACATGTACCAGGATGTTGTTCCACAGCATATGGACTCTCTGGGTGAGGAATCTGTCCCTTCAGCACATCCTATTAATATCTGTGTTGAGGTTTAGGTCTCCTGCCCTTGTAGTTCTGATGGATGTACAGGTCTTGAGGTGAAGCATGTTCATTAATCCTTGGTTGGACATAGTCTTGTATGTCAGGCACAGGTCACCTCTGAGCAGACAGTGGCGACTAAATACAGCTGGAATTCCTTCAGTCGGGCAGCATAAGAAATATGTTTGAGACCCTTTCACCTCCTGTCGAGGAATATGTGGGCCCATCCAATCTGAATGGGGCATTGTATGCAATCATTGGTCTGATGAGTGATGAGTACAGGGAACAGTGACCTCCCTTGATCTAGATGTGAATCACTGCATGATGAGGTGGCCAATGTAGAAGGCCTTCCAAACTACCCTGGCAATGTGAGTGTCAAACAAAATGTCACTGTCAATCTGGGTGCCCAGGTCCCTGATAACGGACATTGTGCTTAGAGGATTGCCACCTAGATGGGAAGTAGTGGTAACCTTGTTCTTCCTGAAGGGTATGGCTATGCATTGTTTAGTGTGTAATGCAAGGCCATGGCTGTGGCACCAGTTAGCCGTCTCTATGAAACCCTTCTGAAGGATGTCTGTGTCAGATGGGTTTCCAACTATGCTTCCCAGTTTGCAGTCATCTTCAAACTTTGTCAGCCATAATCCTCCTGTGCTTGCTCGTACTTCTGAAAAGTAGATACTGAACAAATGTGGTCCCAGGACTGAGCCCTGTGGGACACCACTTGTCACAGCTCTGGAGTGTGAACTGGCACCAGCAACTTTGACCCTGTGTGTTCCGTCACTTAGCCAGTTTGCAACCCATGCTGTGATGTATGGGTTCACAATTAAGCTGGTGATGTTTTCAATGATACCTGAGTGGGGTATTGGTGAAAGCCTTTGCCAGGTCAAGGTAGGCTGTGTGGACTGCCTTGCCCACGTCAATGGCCTGGGTGAGTGTTTTGAGAAAGTCAACCAAGTTTAAAAGGCATGATCTGCCCTTGACAAAGCCAAACTGGATTGGACCCAATGTCTGCAAGTCCCCTATGTCTTCATTTAGAATTCCATTATGATCCTCTCCATAGCCTAGCAGAACAGGCTTGTCAAGGGGATGGGATGGTAGTTTCTGGGGTTGGTGGAGGCACCACCTTTGTGAGGTGGGTCCACCATTGATGTATGCCACTCCTTGGGAACATATCCTGAGGTGAGGCTAAGATTAAACAGCTGCCCTAACTGCGGGTGTAATTACTCATTGAGTTCATGGAGCACACAACCGGGGACACCATCAGGTCCCATGGATAAAGTGTTTTCTGCCTTGGATTGAGCAGTTCCCACCCCAGCAGTGGAGATGTTTGGGCGGCTACAATCCTCTGGTGTGCATACCCCCCCAGTTGGGGGGAGGGGGGGGAGAAATCTGCACTGAACCTGTCAGCCAGTATGTTGCCAATGTCTGTAGGTGCAGTGATATCAACATCATTCTGAACTAAGTCTGAGCATATCTGGGAGTTTCCACCCAGGTTTCAAACATAGGTAAAAGGCCTCATGATTGTCCCTGGAGTCCTGAGTGGGTTTACTCTCTAAACATGCCTCGGATGATTGTATGGGGGAACCCAGTGTTTTACTCACAATGAGCAGGGGTGTCTTCCCCCATACGGATTACACTCTATCGTGTAGTAGCTCCTTCCTTGTGTTGTACAGCTTGTTTATGGCTAGGGTCCACCAGACTGGATGCTTGCCTGTGGTACAAAGAGTCATTATTATTTTGGATTGCCTGAACCATGCAGTCCTGGAGGTGCTGGTAGAAGGCATTTCTAAGTGATACAGTGGCTTGGGTAATGGTGTCCGCTGGCCTGGGGGCCTTGAAAGAGACCACACCAGTGCTCAGAAATGTGAAGTCGGCATTTGACAAGGTCTTCACCGTTTCTTTTCCCATCTGGGGTGTGGGTGGGATGTGGACTCCCACTGAGAGTAGTCCATGATCTGATCTCACCAATGATGGGTATACATCTGGTGTTGAACAGTGTGACCCCATGTTTGTGATGATGTGTTCTAGTATGTTGCCTCCACTTGAGGGGATTGGGACCAGTTGTTCCATGGCATTTCAGTGTATGAACTCTTGGAACCTTTGTGTTAGAGTGTTGTGGCATGATTAGTGATCCCAGTCTATATGTGGATAGTTGGAATCACCCAGTAGGATGGTGTTTGGAGATACATTTATCCCCTTCAGTGTTTGCAGGATAGCTGTGTGAGGTACCTGAGTTTGAGCGGGTGGCATGTAACATGCTACAAACTGCAGAGCAGTCTTGCCTACGGTCACTGGCACCTGGATGGTCTCCGATGCATAGTGTGTTGCCACCAACCATGAGGTGAGGGTGTCCTTGATGAATATGGACACCCACCATCCTTCTTGTTGTTGTCGGGATGCTGGTGCCGGAATGCATGAGATGAGGTAACACCCGATAGTGCTGGGGTGCTGTCAGAAACTGTGAACCAGGTTTCAGGCACAGCACAGACATCAATGTGCTACATACTGAGAAGGGCATAGAGTGTGTGCAGCTTGAGGTAGAGACCTTGGGCATTGAGCAGCATCAGCCGTAGTGTCTTTCCTTTACTGTGTTCTAGGGTGGTAGGTGTAGAATCCTATTTCCAGTTGTGATTGTATGGTCCATGCTGTCTGACATCTAGCTAAGGGGAGGTCATTCTGGTTTTGCAGTTATCTTTCATCACCAGTAGAAATTACCACAACAGCCCTGTGGGTGTACCTCATGCACACACATCCAGCACCTGTAAAGTCCACAACAGTACCTCACCAGGAGTATGACAGAGCTGGAACACATGTAATGTGTAGTCTGATTAAACAGAGTGCAGCTCCACACACTGCCATGCTGTCCACCCAGATGCAAGCTGTGCCTGACGTGAAAGCCATGTCCAAGCTGGAATCAATGCACATGCTGCACCTTGTACAATCTGAATGGCAGGTAGCTATGCACATGAGGGAACTGAACCCCAGCACTGACATATATAGGACAGGCTGTACTGCATTATCCAAAACACAGAAGCCACCCCACACATGAGTAAACTACCACTACAGGTTGTCCATAAAGACACTGGTTGAGTCCCCTCAACAGGAATCCTAATGAGTGGATGGGAGATGGGAGGTTTACCCTGGGTATCAATGTTATGTCACAGGTAGACAGAGGCACAGTATACTAAACAAGACATATGACATGTCAAACTACACTTACAATGTGTTGATGGACAAACACATTCTCCGACTAGCATTAGGTCAAGATACCTCTTGAACACAGCCAGCAAGGTGCTCTGCCTCAAATGGACCAGGATTGTATTCCACAGCATAGGGAGTCTCCGAGTGATAACTCCATCCCTACATGTCCAACATACATCCCTGCTAAGGTGTCAGTCACCTGCACTGGTGGATCTTCTGAGTCTGAGGTGGAGCATGTCCATTAATCTCTGTTTGGACATGGCCTCGCATGTCAGGCACATGTCACCTCTAAGCAGACTGTATGTGAGTGAATAGAGTGTGAGTGTCTTCAATCTGGCAGCATATGACAGCTGTTGTGGTTCCTTGATCCTTTAGGTGGGGGACAGTCAGGGTGTCTCCAATTGCTGCAGATGTTGGGTGAGATACAGCCAGAATAGGGCATTTGACTTGATCACCGGTCTGATAACTGAAGAGTACAGGGGAACAATGACCCACTAGATCTGGATGTGAATCCCATCCTTATCAGGTGGGCAATGTAGAAGGTCTTCCTAGCCACTTTAGCAATGTGAGTCTGAGAAGAATGGCGACTGTCAACCTGGGTCCCCAGGTCCGTGATAACCTCCTCTGTGCTTAGAGGATTGCCACCAATATGGTAGCTTGGGGTCACCTTGCTTTTCCTGAAGGGTATGTCTACACATGTTGTGCACTCTGACTTCAGGCCATGGCCCTGGCACCAGCTATCAGTTACTGTGAGTCCCTTCTGAAGGATATCTGTGTGTGATGCACTGTCCACTATGGTGCCCAGTGTGCACTCATCTGCTAACATTGTCATCCAAAGTCCTCCCATGTTGGCCTGTTCTCATGGGAAGTACATGACAAACAATGGTGGCCAAGGACTGAGCCCTGTGTGACACCACCTGTGACCAGCCTGGAGTCTAACATAGTGCCAGCAACTCTAACCCTGTGGGTCCCGTCCTTAAGCCAGTTTGCAACCCATCTTGTGACATATGGGTTTACATTTCAGTTGTGAGGGCTTTCCACAATACCTGAGTGGGGTATTGTGTTGAAAGTGTTAGCAAGGCCAAGGTAGGTTGTATGGACTGCCTTTCCCCAACAATGGCCTAAGTGACCAATTTGAAGATGTCAACCCAGTACAAAAGGCATGATCTGCCCCTGACCAAGCCAAAATGGGATGGGTACAATGTCTGCATGTCCCCTATATCTTTGTTTATGAGCTCAATTATGATCCTCTCCATAGATTTGCAGACTACACTTGTTAAGCTTATGGGGCAGCAATTAACAGGGTCTGTAGAGGCACTGCCTTTGTGCAGATGTGCACAACTGGACCTTAACCAGCCTGTTGTGCACACTATGGAAATGTAAATCAGTGATAGGACTGAAGCCCAGGATACTGACCGCCACAGTGAAAGTACTGAAACACTACACTAGACAGTGCTACAGTGTTAGGTCAGTATGAATGGATGTTGACAATTGTGTGCAAAGTATCCCATGCAAAACCTGCAGGCACAGTATACTCCCAGTTTTGTTCACACAAAAAGCATTCGGACAGTAACTACACAACATGGCACAGAACACACAACCATAAACCAGAGGTATTTGTTGAAGGTCACACTCATCCACAAATGTGATGGGCTGCAGAGTTCAACATATGTAAAGCCCACACTGGGCATGCTCACACACAGATAAATGAGACATCTTTCACACAACATGCCACAGGAAGGCTGAACTGGGCATGCTCACACACTTGGTCCAAATGTTACCCCTAGCAAATGTGAAAACACACCAGAGGATGGTCGTCCCCCTTTCTAGACACTGATCATGTAAGCACCCTATAAGTATATTGGAGACAAGGATTCTCTCAGTAATCCGAATAGCGCCGATGCTAATCGTCCGTCTCTAGTGTCATAACATAGTTAGGTAGGGGTTTGAATCCAGCAGGTGGCAAGTGTGTGTGAAGGGGGGTAAGTGTGTAAGTGTGTATGAAAGAAACATCCCTTTTGGCAACTGGGAAAACACACCACAGGATAATCATTCCACTTTCTAGACTCTGATGATGTCAGCACCCTATAAGTATATTGGAGGAAAGGATTCTCTCAGTAATCCGAATAGCGCCGTGCTAATGCGTCCATCTCTAGTGTCATAACATAGTTAGGTAGGGGTTTGAATCCAGCAGGTGGCAAGTGTGTGTGAAGGGGGGTAAGTGTGTATGAAAGAAACATCCCTTTTGGCAACTGGGAAAACACACCACAGGATGATCATTCCACTTTCTAAACTCTGATGATGTCAGCACCCTATAAGTATATCAGGGGAAAGGACTTTCCCCAGTAATGTGAATAGCGCGCTGTGCTAATGCGTCCGTCTCTAGTGTCTTAACATAGTTAGGTAGGGGTTTGAATCCGGCAGATGACAAGTGTGTGTGAAGGGGTAAGTGTGTGGGTATGAAAGAAACATCCCTTTTGGCAACTGGGAAAACACACCACAGGATGATCATTCCACTTTCTAAACTCTGATGATGTCAGCACCCTACAAGTATATCAGGGGAAAGGACATTCCCCAGTAATGCGAATAGCGCTGTGCTAATCGTCCGTCTCTAGTGTCATAACATAGTTAGGTAGGGGTTTGAATCCAGCAGGTGGCAAGTGTGTGTGAAGGGGGTAAGTGTGTATGAAAAACATCCCTTTTGGCAACTGGGAAAACACACCACAGGATGATCATTCCACTTTCTAAACTCTGATGATGTCAGCACCCTACAAGTATATCAGGGAAAGGACATTCCCCAGTAATGCGAATAGCGTGCTGTGCTAATCGTCCGTCTCTAGTGTCATAACATAGTTAGGTAGGGGTTTGAATCCAGCAGGTGGCAAGTGTGTGTGAAGGGGGTAAGTGTGTATGAAAAAACATCCCTTTGGCAACTGGGAAAACACACCACAGGATGATCATTCCACTTTCTAAACTCTGATGATGTCAGCACCCTACAAGTATATCAGTGGAAAGGACATTCCCCAGTAATGCGAATAGCGTGCTGTGCTAATGCGTCCGTCTCTAGTGTCATAACATAGTTAGGTAGGGGTTTGAATCCAGCAGGTGGCAAGTGTGTGTGAAGGGGGTTAAGTGTGTATGAAAAAAACATCCCTTTTGGCAACTGGGAAAACACACCACAGGATGATCATTCCACTTTCTAAACTCTGATGATGTCAGCACCCTACAAGTATATCAGGTGAGAGGACATTCCCCAGTAATGCGAATAGCGCGCTGTGCTAATGCATCCGTCTCTAGTGTCATAACATAGTTAGGTAAGGTTTGAATCCAGCAGGTGGCAAGTGTGTGTGAAGGGGGTAAGTATGTATGAAAGAAACATCCCTTTTGGTAACTGGGAAAACACACTACAGGATGCACATACCCATTTCTAAACGATATCACAATTATGTATGGCTTTTGATTACAGACATGCCATGTGTGTTGTGCACACACAGAATGCCCATGTGTGGGTTGTCCCTCACAATAATGCATGACATTGATTACACCGGTTATGGCAATGAACACATGATGTATGTGTGTGCCAAATACACATATGTACCTGAGACTTTCAATATTTACCATGTGTGATGCCTGCCACATGTGAATACATGGTATATGCACAGGGTAACATTATGACCGTGGTCTTCTGTGCAGATGCTGCATATGGGATGTGTATATACAGTGTGAGATGTAGATGCTATCAGCCTAGTAGTGAGGATGCACACCTGGTCTGGGGCATAAAGTCTACATGTTGTTAATGTACAGGAGCTGCATGTTCTCACCTTTGTGGGAGTGGTAAGACAGTATTCCATAGCAATGCAGTGACTGCATGCTAAGAACCATTCAGCTATGGTGTTGTAGATACACTTATTCATTAGCATTCAGTAATTTGTCGGAATCCCTGGTGAGGGTCTGATGCCAACCAAGGTCAGGGTCTACCAGCCTGTGTCACTTGCTCAGTGATCCCTTCCATGTTCCCTATCACGTATCCCAGTGAGCGACATGCCACATCAGCTGTGGTGGCATGGACAATGACTGAGTCATATGTGTCCATGCATCAGACTGACTTGTATGTTGCTGTTACAGTTTGGCCATGTGTTACCATCTCATACATGTGGTGTACATCAATGGGTAGGGGATAGGGTTGACTGTGTACATGTGGCAGCTGTGACATTACTACATGACACACATATTCCACAACTGTGCCATAGAGGTGACTGACAACTGACCTTTGCACATGCTACCGAGTATTGAGATTACATTGGTGATTGACAGCACATAGGGCCAATGGTGAAAAAGAGACATAGGTCCATAGGTTCGTACAGGGATATCTGCCCAGGGCATGTATCCACCTAGCCAGAATGTGCGTGCCTTTCAACATGCATTGTGAATGTGTCTTGCTATGCCCTTTTCCAAGGTTAGTATACTGTGCCTCTTTCTCACAGTGACACATAAGTGATACCCAGCGTAACCCTACAATGTCACATCCAGTCATTACTATCGCTCTTGAAGATAGTCACTGAGTCAGTCCACCTAACCTCTATTGGGATAATAATCAGGAATGAAGGGTGCCTCTGAGTTGTGAATGTGCCCCTCCACCATGTCCTATGTATATCACTCCTGAAGTTCAAGTATTTCCAGTGTGTATCCTGGTGGGATCTGGATATTCTGGGATGCAGCATGGCCATTACATGAGGGTATGACCTGGCCTTCTATGTCAGGCACATATTGCCTATGAAGAGGCAGTATGTCACTGAGTACAGCTGCTGCTACTTTAACCAGTCAGTATGTGGCATCTGTTTGAGCACTTTGATCCCCTTGTCGAGGTAGATATGTGTTAGCCCCAGTTGCTGCAGGTGTCTGGTAAGGTGCATGCCGACAGGTTCATCATAGTCAATTATGGGCATGATGAGGGATGAGTAAAGGGGCACAATGTCCTCCCTGGCCTACATGTGGATCCCATGATGATGTGGCCCATATCACATGCTTACCTAACCACTTTGTCCATGTTGTTGTCAAATGGTAGAATGCTATCAACCTGTGTACCCCAAGGTCCATAATTCCTTGGTCTGCACTTACTGGATTAAGACATATGTGGTACATTGTGGTCATTTAGTGTTTGACAAAGGGGATGACTAGACTCTTTCTGTCATTCACGTTGAGGCCATGGCTGTGGCACAAGTCATGTGTTTGCAAGAGTCCCTTTTGGAGGATGCGTGTGTTAGCTGTTGAGTTGATTATGGTGTTGAGTCTGCAGTCACCTGTGACTTGCTGAGCCACAGTACTTCCATGTTGGCCTGTACCTATGACAAATATATAATGAACATGACAGCCCCTAGGGCTTTGCCTTGTGGGACACCACTTGTACCAGGTTGGAGGCTGACATGGCTCCAGCAATTCTACCATGTGTGTTCTGCCCTTGAGCCACTGTGCAATACCCATAGTGACATAGGGGTTAATATGTACACTGGTGAGCTTCCCTAGAATGCACAAGTGGGGTATTGTAGCCAAGGCTTATGCAAGGTCCAGGTAGGCTGTGTGGACCTCCTACCCCTTGACAGTGGCCTTGGTGACTGTTTCAAACAAAGCAAACAGGTTTGATAGGCAGGATTTGCCATTGACAAAGCCAAACTGTGTATGGTGACATGTCTGTAGGTCCACAATATCTAGATATGTGAGGTTCTTGATGATTCTTGCCATAGCTTTGCAGACAAAGCTAGTCAGACATATGGGGCAGTAGTGTCCAGGATCCGTGTCGGCACCACCTGCATGTTGAGGGACCACTGTTGCTGTATGCCACTCTCTGGCCACATATCATGTATTAAGGCTGGGATTGAACAGTGGTGTTATGTCTGGGTGTAGCTCTTCTTGTGGTTCATGTAGGACACAGCCTGGGACACTGTCTGGTCCCATTGATGCAGTGTTTACTGCTTTGGGAAGGGCATCTCTTACCTGAGCATCTGTGATGTCAGGGGGGGAAGCACTGTGATGCGAGACATATGTTCCCTTTTGGTGTGGTGGGGTGAGAAGGCAGCATTGAACCTGTCCACTAGGATGATGGCAATGTCTGTGTGTTTTATATTTTGTGTGACATATTGTATTACCTCTGAGCATATCTGGGTAGTACCACCCAGGTTACTAACATAACTACAGGCAGCCTTGTGATTATCCTCAGTGGCTTGTGGAATCCTCTCTCAAAGATGGCCTTAGACAATCATATGGGTGCCTGTAGTTGTCTTCCAATACTCCTCAGTGGTGCCTTCACATTTTGGGAGGTTGTTGTATCATGTAGTGGCGCCATCCTTCTATTGTATAGTGTGTTTATGGCTGGTGTCCGCGCCCAGGACATCTGCCTTTGGAGAATTGGGTCATGCGTTCATATGTGGCTTCATGATCCATGCATTCCTGAATGTGTCCACAGAATGCCTCTATACAGGTATCTGCAGTCTGGTCCATATTTTCAACAGGCCTAGGGCCTTTGAAGGTTTCCACATCATTTATGAGGGTGTGCAGTTGCTTGACATGAGCTGTTGACAGACGTGCCGCCTCCAGACAGAGCAAGGGAGGGTCACAGTCAGCTACCTGTTGGGACGTACCTCCCTGGACCACATGGAAAGAGACACAGAGGAGCTCTTACAGCACCCTCTCAAACTCAGGTCTCCCACACAGCCTTCATGCTGACACAGGAGAGTTTAGATTACTCTGCAGACACCATCATACTGGGTGATGCCAGCTACCCGAACAGACTGTGTACATTACACAGGCCACAATACCCAAGCTCTAAGATTCCCATTGATCAGACATTCTTTGGCTATGGAACAGGTAACCAGCCTTCCCACAAGAGGGGCAGATATACTACAGCTGATCTTTACAAACATGAGTAAAAACTAATCACCACTGGGAGTATATCCCTCATTGTTGCAATCAAACCATATACTAATCACACTGGTGTTCTGGATCCCCACATATGCAAACCTCCAACACATCGATGTGTGTGTGTGGAAAATGTCCCTATTAGCAACCGTGACAGTATCGTACAGGATGCAGATCCCCCTTTTGAAATAGTGATGATGTCAGGACTGTATAACTATATCACCTGTAGTAAAGTCCTCCAGTAATTTGCATAGCGTGCTCTGCTAATGTGTCTTTCTTCAGTGTCATAACGTAGTTAGGTGGGGGTTTGAATCCTGCAAAGGGAATGTATGAGTGTGGTTTATGTGTGTGCACTATGCTGGGAGGGTTAACTGCCTTTGCCAACTGGGAGAACACACTACAGGGTGCACATCCCTCCTCCTACACACAGATGATGTCAGCACCCTCTAAGTACAGCATTAGTAAAGGTTTCTCCAACTACTGCAAATAGCACACTCTGCTAATGTGTCTGTTTCTACTGTCATTGCACAGTTAGGTGTGGGTTTGAACCTTGCAAATGGAAAGTATGTGTTTTACTGTTGGTGGGGTTAGTGTGTGTGCACAATGATGGGGTGGGATGTGGCTTTTGCCACATGGGGCTATGCACTGCAGGCTGGTCATTACCCTTAACAAGCAGTGATGTTGATAGCACCCTATACAAACAAAACTACAAAACAGAAGGTGTTGGTACTGATAACACATGTAAGGTAACACTTTTTCAAGTAATGTCCACAAAACGGAGTAGGATAATAAAACATTTCTTTTATTCTATACAGACAACATGACTACAGACAACTAAGTGCCAGTACTCAGTATAGTGTTACATGCTACTTGAACATGCACATGTACCCGAATATACCTAGATAGTGTTCTGAAGCCTGAATGTGGCAAGTGTGTGGATGTGGGATGTGTCTGTGTGTGCATTTCCGTATGGGAAGCATGTTTGCTGTGGCAATCAGGGTACTACAGTACCTGATGCACATTACATCTTCCAACTGATGAGGTTGCCTGCACCCTGTGAGTACAGGTAGAGAAGGGGATGCCAGTAGTAAACAACATAGTGCACTTCTGAAATGTGTACCTGTCATGTATCAACAGCTACTCATGTAGGGTGATAAATAATGGGAATGGCAGGTGAGCGTGTGCATGTGTGTGGGTAGCAGGGTGTGTATAAATGCATGTGTGACAGAACAGATACATGTAGCTGAATCTACATAACAGCACAAGATGCACATTGCCATAGTCAATGTTAGCATGTGATGGTGTGCAGCAGGTACACTTTGTTAAGTAGTATGGGTGCAGATAACAATTGAGGACATTCATACAGTTACTGCAGCAGGACTGATGGGATATACACACATTTATACTGCAACACACAACAGTTACCAACATGTTACTACTTATACACATCTATGTAGTCACCCTGTGCATCAGCAACGTGTTTACCTTTACCTGCACCGATGTTGTAGTATGCAGGAGGTGGCACAGTGTCATCATATGCACAGGGTGTGGGTTAGATATGCCCAAGCCGGCCACTGGTAACACCAATTGACATGTGTGTGTATGTGTGTTTGTGAGGGCAGCAGTACAGGGTAGATTCACATGACGGGAAGGCATCTGTTGTCTGCAGTGTTAAGATGCTTCACATTCACCAAATTCACAGATATTGCCAACAATTTTGCAGACAGTTTAGGTGCAGATACCCCCCCCCATTGTCCTACACACGTGTTATTAGTTATCCCAGATGACTGTAACCTCCCTATCCTCTCACATGTCCAGGTGAGAGCCACCCTCATCATTGCAGAACACATATCATCACTGTTACGGAATGGTATCCCTGGATGTGTGCTACATTCACCCCTGGAGGACATAGCACCACATGACAGACTGATATTAATCCATGGCCATACTACAGGATATGTACCTGAACAGTGCCATACATACACAGTGGTCCCACACCAATGAGGAGGAACCTCTACTGACCCTGGGAACTACTGCATCATATGCACAACTGGCCTTGTGTTCTAAGCTATGGAAGTGTTAGTTATGGCCCACATGTACAACAATATTACATATGTTTATATTTCATGACTATCTACACACAACCTATCTCATGGACATACCTATTGATAGTGAACTGTGATACATTTGGAGGTGTCACAGTATACACAGGATTAACCTGCTACTTTGCATTACCTGTGTTTGTGGCAGCTTTTGGTGAGTCAGTCGTGCTGCTTGTATTTTGCTGCTGTTGCTGCTGCTGCTGCTGCTGTTTTGCTGCTGGCTGTCAGTATATTTTGTTTTCTCTCTGTCTGTCTCTCTCTCTCTCTTTCTCATTCGGTTAGTGCAATGACTGTATTGCATGAGTGGAGTGTGGGTACTGAATACTTTTGTAGGTATCTGCATAGATCCATGTGATGGCCTCTGCACCAATTGTAAGGCAGCATTTGCTAATTGCAAGCAGCTGGGTGTGTACTAATTGCATGTCTCACTGTGATTTCAGGACACTGCTATAAAAGGGTATGTGAGATAGGCGTTGCCCTTTCAGATTGTAGGGCGTGGACCATGCTGGTATGCTGTTGACAGTGTTCTGTGAGTGTGAAGGTTAGTACATCTCCCATGCTTCATGCTGTGTTGTAGATTCAGGTTGCTGCATTTATCTTGCCTGTTCCCTGTAGTGAGTGTGTATGCATACTGACACCTACAACTATATGTCATATGTATTGCTATATGAATATATATATATATATATATATATATCTGTGTACATATACATACTTTCATATATGTACATTAGCTGACATTATTGGGTACAAGCTAACAATTAGCAGGGCTGTTTCCATTAACACTACTCTAGTATGGGAATCCAGTAATTGGGACTATAAAAGTCTGCCTGACATGCTTTGGGTAGTAGACATACTATATTGCCTTTATCTTCATTCCTACTATTACATGTTCCACTTATTTAGCACTATATTCCTGTATGAGAGTCATGGCTTAGTGGTAGGTCATACAGACTAGTGTTACAATGGTCTTGTGGTAGGGCCTACTAGTATGCTCATATTCTGCTTTTGAGTTGAGTATAGGGCCTATCAATCACAGTGCTAGAGGCACCTTTAAGCAGTTAAAGGGCTTAGTAGGTCTCACAGGAGCCAGGCTGTGTTGCAGATTCTGGTTGCTGCATATATCTTCACTGTTTCCTGTAGTGAGTGTGTATGGCTACTGAGACCTACGATTATATTTCATATGTATTAATATATATTTATATATATGTATGTGTTGATATACATACCTTCACATATGTACATTACCTTACATTATTATGTACAAGCTAACAGGTAGCAGGGCTGTTTCTGCTCACACTGAACTAGTATGGGAATCCAGTAATTTGGCCATTAAAACTCTACCAAACATGCTTTGGATAGTACATCTCCTATATTGCCTTTATACTGATTCCTACTATTACATGTTATATTTATTTTAGCAGTGTGCTCTTCCAAAGCAGGCATGGCTTAGTGGTAGGTCAAACAGACTAATGTTACCTAGGTCCTGGTTTCAAGACTGACTGTGGGAATTTTTACTTTGCAAACTTTCAAACTGAGTACAGGACCTGTCAATCAAAGTGTTGAGGCCACCTGTAAGCAGTTAGAAGGGTAAGTAGGTCACACAGGGGTCAGGCTGTGTTGCAGATTCAGGTTGCAGCAATTATGTTAACTTTTCCTGTAGTGAGTGTGTATGGCTACTGAGACCTACGATTATATTTCATATGTATTAATATATATTTATATATATGTATGTGTAGATATACATACCTTCACATATGTACATTACCTTACATTATTATGTACAAGCTAACAGGTAGCAGTGCTGTTTCTGCTCACACTGAACTAGTATGGGAATCCAGTAATTTGGCCATTAAAACTCTACCAAACATGCTTTGGATAGTACATCTCCTATATTACCTTTATACTGATTCCTACTATTACATGTTATATTTATTTTAGCAGTGTGTTCTTGTAAAGCAGGCATGGCTTAGTGGTAGGTCATACGGACTAATGTTACCAAGGTCCTGGGTTCGAGACTGACAGTGGGAATTTATTTTTCTTAGCAAACTTTCGAACTGAGTACAGGACCTGTCAATCAAAGTGCCATAAAGGCACTTTTAAGCACTTTAAACCAGGTCTGCGCGTTTGCGCTGAGCTCACGTGACTTGCACTGGCGGTGAGCTCCGCTAACACAAGCGCACACCAGCTTATTTTCTTTGAAAGAAAAGAAAAAGGGGTGACAGGAAAGTGGTGAAAAGGGGTCACAAAGAGGGTAAGACAGTAGGGAAAGAAGCGTGGGATTTGCAGGAAGGGTGTAGGTAAGGCCCATAGATGCCCATGTCTTTTGCAGCAACAGCTGTATATTTCTATGTATTTTGGTGAGACATTTGAAACCTTCCACCTCTGAGAGAGGTGTCAGGACAACATTAATATTTGTTGTACAGCCAATTGTAATTAACAGTTTAGATGTCCAGCGGACATGTCTGCGACATGGACAGCTATGTATGGGGCGTAATTTTTGTGGGACAGAGTGCCCTTTTTTTTTTACAGGTGAGAGTGGTATGACAGGTGAAGGAAGTCGGTAAAGCTGGGGAGGTAGGTTGGGTAGGTTAACAGACAAGACAGACAAGACGATACAGGGACGGTGTATGACACACGTGGGGGTTACACAATTGACGGGACGGAGGTTGGGATATCCGAGATGCACGAGCCCACAGATGGCAACAGTGGAACTGATATCCCCACCCATAGGCAGTTGCCACTGTTCCTTCACAGCCCAGGACGGGCTGTGCTGGGGCTGTGTAGGCGGGCCAACTGCCGGGGCCGTTAGCTGTGCCACACGAGCCTCGAGCTGGCGTAGGGGTCCAAGAACAGTGTCTTGGATCTCCCTACGCACCACAGACCGGACACCGCTGAGGGTGAGTGGACGAACCCCTCCGGCCACACTTGCAGAGCGGGGGCGGCCCCCATCCCCTGCGGCGCTTCCACCCGAAGGTGCCACAGGGCCACCGGAGGGGTCCGGCCTGGGCACTAGTGCCAGGTGCAGTCACCAGCTGAGGTGGGAGAGGTGGGTCCGCTGGGACCTGCCTTCCCAAGCGTTCTAGGTTTGTGAGTAGTTATGTTAGTTTGGGTTAGTGGCATTTTATTCCATTCAGATTAGTTGTAACAGCATGCATTGGTATTCCCATCAAACAAACACCCAGATATGGACACCATTGAACAAGGGGCATATCAATATCACATGCATTATTTGAACAGCAAAACACAGTCAAACGACATGCAGGGTTGATTAATGGCAACAGGCCAACGTATTTGCAGGTATGAACAGGGCACATGCACGAACAGACATGCATATATGTTTGGAACGGACAAATGTCCATGATTAATGAAATGTTCACATACCATTATTTAGTGGATGTTGTTATATGGAATTACAGGGTTGGGTGGGGATAGAAAGTGATGACACATTCATATGTTAAACATTAATTCACATTTATCATAGATACACAATTAAGTTGAGGCTGATGTTTCAAAATAATCTTTATTTGACTGTCATGCTACACCTGTTACACATACATCACTATCCTACTTATTTTGAATTTGATCAGATACATCATCCTGCTACACTTTGATGACAGGACAGGGGACAACTATGGCTGTTTAGTCTGTCAGATAATCATTCATTCTATCTGCAAATTGTTTACTGTTATCACCATATACAGATTTTGAGCTAGACATTCAGATTCAGACACACTGAAATCAGTTTGGGATGTTAATTTGTACTTCCCACATGCATTTAGTTCTGTAAGAACACACTGAGGCTTATATATTCAGGGGTTATTACTACTTTATTTATTCATACATGAGCATTTCTGTCACTCTCATACATTCTGCAACTTCACAGTTCAGGTTGGTACTTCTAGGCTTTGTTCACATATTAGACCTGTGGTGATTCAAACACTTTCCAACAGCCTCACTTCTCTCATGATTCAGCATTTCAACAGGGGATATATCTCACATGTGACTACCTCAGATTCTGAAGCTGTACTCTTGAGACTATACTGCAGGTTACAGTATATTTAATTAATGATGGGACATCTGTATTACAGCACTGTTTAATTCTATCAATTATATTTCCAGTTACACTTGCATACTGATGAACTTGTTGCAGCCATACCTGCAGACGTTCAATTCCTGCTTGCACATTATATTACTTTTAATCAATACACTGCACTGTTCTGATACATGGTACATGATAATATTTATTTACAAGTACTGGGTGGGGTTACTAACCTGCATGGTGGCGCAGCCGCACCAGCCTTCTGGCGTGCATCTCAACATTCGCAGAGCGGACACCTGCAGCTGTAATACAAAGGGAATAATATTGGACTACACATCTCCATGGTATCAGCTGGTTGAAATCCTTACATACATGGGTAAAATGTGACTTACTCAGTAGTGGGGCGTTGGGCATTTGCCGGGCCTCCTGGATCCAACGGTTCAATTGGTCCTGCTTGCGTCTCTTCAGGTCCGCATGGTGGTGACGGACCTGCTCACCAGTGCGTGGAATGCCAGTAGCACTGGTCAGCTCACGAGCCAACTGGTCCCACGCCTCAGCCCTATATACTCCCCATGAGACCTGGCCCTGCATGAGTTGGGCCTCGTGATTATGGACAAGGAGCCAGACCATGTATCTGGACTCCTCAACGCCCCAACGCTGTGCTCGAAAGCAACGTCCCTCACCTACTCCACTCATGCTGACTGCAAGTCTGTTCTACAATCAGTTATGCTGTGTATTCCCGCCTATGGGGCTTATATATGCCGCTTTTCCCGCACATTTATCTGATTGGCCGTTTTGGAATTGTATCTACTTCACTGAAAATGCTTTCTCATGCTCCATTCTGGGTTTTATCCCATATATATGCTATTTCTGCTTTTCTAGGTATTGCTGTCATGGCTTGGTGGTTTAGTTCCTTGACTCTAGTGCATGGTATCCTGTGTTCGAATCTGGCAACTGCTTTTTGCTTTTCCTGACAGAAATGAGTTGAAGACCTGTCAATCAAACATGCCAAAAGCACTTTTAAGCACTTTAAACCTGTTCTGCGCTTCGCTTGCTGGAGGTAACGATGCGCACTGGCAGTTAGCTTGTGGGAGCGCGCAAACGGTGTCGCTGGGATAAATCTTAATTGGCTAGTGACACACATGTTCAGCTAATTGCACACAGTTTCAGCCTGTTTACCCGCTGCTTGGCAACGGGCACGCAGTTTGCAGCTTTTAAACACTACTCAGCTACGGGCACTCTGTCTCATGGCAGCTTAGCTATCAGTACATTTCTGACTATTTTATTCTTATGTTACTTCAAAATATATGCTCTATTTCATTCCATTTTACAAAAGGGAATACATTTACATTTGTACAATACTGTCTGGGGGCTTTTAGTGCTTATTTACAAAAATAAAAAAGGTTGTTGTAGGGCTCGAACCCTGCCTGCCTACTCATAGGGCGGTACTCTACCACTAAGCTATTATTTCTTGGCTTACTTTGCATATTTAGTTCTTATATCCTTTTCCACTGACTGCTAACTGTGATTGCGCTAGTAGCACACCCGCACACAGTAGCAAACATTTACGGGTTTAACAAAAAAAAAAGGTTTTCATTTACTTTTATGACATCTCTTCACTTTATACACTGATGGCCAGTCGGGGCATGTGTTGTATAGTGTGTTTATTCACATTTTCATGGCCTTTCTTGTGGCTGTTTACTTTCAGCCATTCTAGTTTTCCGGGCGTGTCCACTTGCAGAGCTTAGCCTACAGACACGCTTCTACTCTCTTACACGGACCGTGTAAGAGTTACTAGTGTGATTCAGCATGCCTCATGCACCTCATGCATATGCATGACATGCTGACATCACACAGTTTAACTGCAGCCTCCGTGTAAGAGTTATAACTCTTACACGGAGGCTTCCTGAATCTGGCCCATTGTCTCTTTTAGATCACCATTTTGAACAGCAGATGTTATTTAAGAAGTGCTTTGGTGGTGAGCCTTTTGTCTGTAGAAGTTTTCCACTGTAAAAACAAAAGCTCTTATTTTATCATTGTTTTTTTCAATAATTTGTGAATAAAACCACATTTTAATGAGCACAACGTACTTTCTTGGGCTGAGCAAGGGGCTCCGGACTTTAGGAAGTCTTTGTTTCTTCAGTGTTTGGTTTGCTGGCTGCTGTTCTTGTGCTTATGTTGAATGTGATGTAATCTGATTCAGCGATTCATGTGAACTACATTGTCTTGCAGTCAGACACTGCATATTCCATCTATTTTGTTATCACATAGTTTAGTCAACCCATTTGTTTCTCAGGACATTGGTACTGTGAGAAAACTTGTATCTTTCTGCACATTCACATGCTTAATATTATTGAAGCCTGAACCCAAGGGAAAAGATAAAGACATGATAATTTGTGGGTTATTGTTTCACTTCTGGATCCCCAAATCCCTAAAGATGCTTATCGGTTGCTAAGCCATGAAAACAGCTTGGGTCAGCTGCTGTTCCTGTGGAAGCTTGGTTTGCTAATTAAAACTGTTAAATCATGTAATGTAGTGTACCTTTATGTTCAATAAGTAAGACCCCCACAGGAGAAGGAGGTCCCAGTGAATGGCTATGCTAGCATGTCATCAACTGTCATGAAAATAAAATACGGGCAGTGAGTAATTTAACTGGGGGTTGTTAGGAGATTGTTGTCAGTAACCGATCAAGAAAAAGACAATATTATCCTGATTGCTATTTGTTTGCACAAGGTATCATAGGGAATACAAAAACCTTGCATGCCATGCTGAAAGTTACCCTTCGGTTCTATCACTAAAGGCACTTCCAAGTAATTGGAATTGCTGAAGGAAATGTGTTTCGCTGTTCTAGCATACAAAAGACTGAACATATACAGTCTTGAAATGCAGTTGGTCTTTCAAAAGAAAGGAAGTTATAGTAAGTCAGAAACCATATGCACCAGCAATGGAACAACATCATTTTTGCTTATTTGACAATGGACAGGGCATAAAAAACACTGTATTTATTACTTCATCACCGTCCCTACCTCAAACATACCTTTCAACTGTCCAGAATTTCACAGACTGTCCAGATGTTTGCGTCATATTTTTTAAAATGTGTAGTTTTCTTGCAAATCATTGAGAGTTGCAGTCAATCCTAGATGAGCAAATGGCCATCATACCTATGCAACAAAGCAGTTGCACATCATAACACCCTTAGACTCACAATCCTTGATTTGTAAAAAAGCTCCAAAAAGATGCACCCTGCTTTAACACAGGCACAAATCCCATGATGATATTCCCTCTACAGTAAATCTGAAAGTATTATCTGATGAAGTCCTTATGTGAAGGGATGAAAACACAGTGATTCCTTAATGCATTCACTAATAAAGGTGTTGGTGTATTTTACAACCTTGCATCTGGTTCATTGCCCTACCTTTTGGCTTTACTGATTGCTGCTTTGTAGTTTGGTTTTTGGGGCACTTTCCACATGTTTTGCATAATCCGAAAAGCAACAAAATGAGCTGGGGAAAGGTTGACCTACCCAGCCAGACAACATTAGTAGGTAAATTCCATGTTAGCAATGAACAAAGCCGAAAACCACACTGTTTGGGGGGGGGGGGGCAAAAGGCCTATGACAGACAGTGAACACATGAAATCAGTGTCCCCAAAGTCGCTGGTGTGGGATAGTCGGAAGGCATCCCCCAAAGTGAAATGTAGGCTTGTTTTAAAAAATAAGCGGGTAATTGTAGTAAGTGTAGTGACCAGTCCTGTACTTTTGATTGAATTACAGCAGGTTTTGGTTATTGTTTTTGGTAGTTGTCATGGAGCAATCTGACTTTGAGCAGTAGTCTTGCATTGTCCCTCGAGTAAGTTGGAGCGGTATTTTGAATATATATAAATATATTTAAAAAGACATGTTTTCAAAGAAAAGAACAGTTAATGAAGAACATTGTGTGGTGCAGGAAAAGTGGAAAACTGTACTTTTTTGCTGAAGTGAATGGAAAATCAACTTGTTTGATTTGTAAGCAAAACATGGCTGTGGCGAAGGATGACTATAGTGGAAAAATGCATGAAGAAAAAGGGAGTTAGAACAGTCACTCAAAAAGCAGCAGTTACTGTTTAAATGTGTTCATCAAGTCAGTGATGCTGTAGTTCGGGCAAGTTGTAGGACTGCACAAGAAATAGCTGTGTCATCGAAGCCTTTTTTGGAGGAGGACTTTATAAAGAAAGGTATATTGGTGGCCCCAGAAGATATTTGCCTTGAAAAAGTCAAGCATTTGCAAACATAAGTCTTTCAAGAAGTACAGCTGCATATAGAATTAATGAATTATCAGAAAATCTTAACAGTCAACTCAAAGAAAAGTTGCTAAATTCGTAGCATTTTCTGTAGCAATTGATGAAAGTACAGATGTAAGTGAAGTAGCACAACTTGCAGTTTATATATGTGGTGTAGATGACAATATGCAGGTAACTGAAGAATTTGTGGAACTGGTACCAATGAAGGGAACAACAGGAGATAATATAGTTGCAAGTTTGGTAGGTGCACTAGATAAAATAGGTATAGACTGGGTGAAAACTGTGAGTCTGGCTACAGATGGAGCACCTCAAAAGGTTGGTAGAAAACCGGGCGTAGCAACAAAGTTAAAGGAAAAACTACTAGCTATGAACTGAGACCATCAAATTCACAGTGTTTGCATAATTCACAGAGAAGTGCTTTGTAATAAAACATTACAGATGGATCCATGTCATGGATGTTAAGGCAGAGGACTTCATACATGCACGAGGTCTGAATCACAGACAGTTCAACAGCTTATTGGAGGAAAATCACACACTCGGTCTACCATATCACACTGATGTTCATTGGTTAAGCCGAGGAGTTGTGCTGAACCACTTTTATGAATTAAGACGTGAAATGCAGAGGTTTATGCATGAGAAAGGAAGGGATGTGCAAGAACTGAAAGACAATGAATGGGTTCAAGATCAAGCTTTCATGGTAGATATAACAGAACACTTGCATTACCTGAATACAAGGCTGCAAGGTTGCAATAAATTGGTGACAGATTTATGACTCTGTACGTGCCTTTTTTGAATGACAACTAGCAGCAAGTAATACTGCACGCTTCCCAACTCTGAAGTCCCTGCAAGACACACCTGAGTTTTGTGGTGTTAACACCGAAAGGTACTGCAGCAAGATTTCCAAGTGAGAGATTTCGGAGAAAGATTTGCAGACTTTAAAAACCTTCAGTATGATTTTCCTATTTTCTGCAACCCTTTCTCTGTTAGTGCTGATGAGGTACCAGAACAGATTCGGAACTAACTGAGCTACAGTGTAATTCTGTATTGATACTGGCACATTTTTTCAGTATGTTGGGCCAACATATCCCCAAATTAAATGTTTGGCCTCAAAGATTGTCAATGTTCAGCAGTACCTGTGTCTGTGAACACCTCTTTTCCTGTGATGAACTTGAACAAGCCTCGACTCAGGTCTCAACTTACTGATGAAGATCTCAACTCAACACTGAAGGTAGCCACTGCTCAATCCTAAGTGCCAAACATTGATGCACTTGTGTAGGCCAAGAGGCACCATGTTTCTGAGAGCAGTAGTACCAGGAATTAAGGTAAATAGCTTGATTTTTCTTTGCTAAATTGACCTTTATTATAGGTTCATAGGATGATACTAGGCTATTGGTCCAGAGGCCCTTATAAGCCTAACCAAGAATTTTGTTCCCCCAAAGTCCGCACCCATTTCCCCTGTCCAGCAGGGACACAGGTGGAATATTTTCTGTTTCTCATCCAGTCAAAGTTCCTCTTTAAGAAGGATAGAGAAGTATTGTGCTTGGCATGGAGAGGGAGTCTATTCCACAGATGGTGGAGTCTTTGGGACACAAATCTATCCTGCCAACAAGTTCTATTAAGGTCACAGACCAGGTTGAGGCCCTTGCGTACTGATTGCAGGAGTGGAGTTTGACTTACGGATATGAAGCAACTCCATCAAGGCTGGCTATGAGATGGCCTTGTATGTCAGACACAGGTCATCTCTGAGCATTCTGTATGAGACTGAGTAGAGGGACAGAACTTTTAGCCTGTCTTTATAGGATAGGTGTTTGAGACCCTGGATTTTCCTGGTCAGAAAGCTCTGTAGTCTCTCCAGCAGTTGCATGTGCTTGGCAAGATGCATGCCGAATGGGGCATTTTACTCAATAAATGGGTCTGATAAGGCAGGAGTACAGGGATGTTATTACCTCCTTGTTACTGGAAGAAATACCCTTACTTATGAGGTGGACCATGTAGAAAGCCTTCTATACAATGGAGGCACCGCAGTGGCCAAAAGTCAGGTTGCTATCGACCTGATTGCCCAAGTCCCTCACGACTGATTGCATGCTTAGTACATTGTTATTAATGTGATAATTAGTGGGGGATGGCATTTCCCCAAATGGGATAATGATGCACTTCTTGGCATTAAGTTTGAGACCATGCTTCTGTGGCATCAGTCATTACTTTGGGTAAGGCCCTCTTGGAGGATGTTCGCATCACTAGGGGAATTTAAGGCGGCGGCCAGCTTGCAGTCATTTACAAACTTGGTAAGCCACAGACCACTGGTTTTGGCTTGCACCTCAGAAAAGTATATCCCAAGCAGTAGAAGCTCCAAGACCAGTCCTTGGGGTATACCACTCGTTATGGGTCTACTATTAGAGGGGGCTTCCCCTAGTTTGACTGAGTTTATCAGTATGCCAGTTAGCTACCCATCTGGTAAAATAAGGGTTGATGCCTAGCAGGGAAAGTTTATCTATTATGCCCAAGTGGGGAATGGTGTCGAAGGCTTTGGCTAGGTTAAGGTAGGAGGTGTGCACCATCTTCCCCTCGTCTATGGCTCTGGTGACTGTTTTGAAGAAGTTGACCAAGTTAACAGGCATGATCTCCCTTTGACAAAACCAAACTGTGTGGGGTTAAGCATTTGGAGATTGCCAATATCCTAGTTTATGAGGTCCGTGATAACGCATTCCACAGCCTTGCACATCAGGCTAGTTATGCTGATGGGCCTGTAATTCCCTGGGTCAGTGGATGCTCCACCTTTGTGTAGAGAGATGACAGTGGCTGTCCTCCATTCGGCTGGAATGAAGCCGGTGTTCAGGCATTGGTTGAATAGGGTAACTAATGGAGCTAAGAGTTTATGCTTGAGTTCATGTAGGGTGTAGCCAGGGATGCTGTCGTTCCCTTGGAGACTGTATTTTTCTGCCTTTGAGATGGCATTAAAGACTTGCTCCCTGGTGGTGAGGAGAGGGGGCCAAGTGCTGGGGATGTCCTGGTTTACTGATGGTGGGGATGGGGGGTGAGGTTTTCACTGAACCTGTCTGCCAGCAGGTTGGCTATATCTACCTTTATTATCATCATCATCATTTATTACTATTATTATTATTATTATTACATTACTCTCTTAATAAATGGTCTTGATTTGATAATTATCTGGCCCGCGTACTGTATACTCTGGGGTAAATGAGTTTGACAACCCTGATGAAGATGTTTCAATGTAGAAAACAGTATTTGCAGTATTTTTAGTAAAGGTAGATGGAGACAGCTTAGTTTCTGCATCTGGTTGTTAATACATTATTATTTTAATTGTCAAATTTGCTACTGTGAAAAGAGTTGATTGGCACTTTCATTAAGCATTATTTCTTTTTGTGCTAAACTGCATCTGTTACATAGTGCTGCATATATCCTAAAAGTTTAAAATTTACAGACAAACATGTTGAATAGCTTAAAGTTTGCCAGTTTTGTGATGCATTCATTATTACCCTCCAAAAGACACGCACCCATTTATGATACTGGTGCAGACACTTTGTACCCAATGTTGCATTTCTGTATTTTAAGTATGCACACAACAGAATGTTATTTAAAGCCGTAATTCACCGTACTCGTGTACAGTTTTCTGATGCCCCTTGTTGCTGCATTTCCCTTCTGTAGTACAAGAACTACTCTGTAGGCACAGTCTTTTTGTACTTGTACATGACAAAACAAGTAGGTGTGCTGTGTCTGTACCACAAGTGTTCAGTATAACCAATTTGGCTTCTGTATCTCCAACCACACCTGTTTGATGCAGCCTACTTCTGCTCCTTTAACTTGGCCATAATGAATATAGTTCTGTTTTAAAGTGTAAACTGTTCTGTCTGCCTGATGGCATTAACTCTAATACTGGCTTTGAGCTCAGCCTTTTTTTTTTTTAATTACGTAGGTAATAATTACATAATGCTTGCATTTTTAAGCAAGTCTGATAAAGACTGGCTAGAAGCTGAGGTCCCACAGAGGACATATGATGGGCCCACCATTTCTGATTTAATCAGAACATTTCTTATCCATCAGAAGTCTTCAAACATGGTAATTCTTTCTGTTGTGTAATACAAGACTGATTTATTTAACTTTATAGAAATTATATTTGTACATGTCACCATTTATACTTATGTATGTATGTATGTATGTATATATATATATATATATATATATATATATATATTTATATACGCCTTTCTGGCAAGTTATTTTTAAACACATTTATTTTTTTGTTTTTCTTTTCTTCTAAATAATTTTTGCCATCTATGTTGTTCATTACTAAAGGTTTGCAGAATCTAGGTTTTGCATAATAGCTGTACAAAAATCTTTGTTTTGATAATCTAGTTCAATCAGGCTTTAGGGTCATGTGATACATTTGAATTAAGATTCAGCAGGAATTTATTTCCTTATAAATCCATGCTTGTTATCAGGGCTTATTTTAGCTTATTACTATAAATGGGATATGAATGTGCATATTATGTTTTATTTTTTAAGAACCCATTTCAAGTGCATGTAACAGGAAGGCTAACACAACAGTGCAGTAATGCTGTATTGCTCTATCGTGAGTGATTTGTGTGCTTTAGAGGCACTGACCAAAGAAATTCATGCTGGCAGGCAGACAGCAGGAACTGTGTCTCAAAACCAGCTAACCATATACATATATTTAAACCCCTCAGAAATTCTAAGGAGGCCATATTTGTAATATTTTTTATTGTTTTCTGATGGTGAAATAGACATGCAGTCTAACAGATGACTGTCACAGATCAACAAAGCCATTGGCTACTTCATATGATTTCTGTATTCTAGTATAGTAACATAAATGTATATTTCACTTATGCTGTCTGTACTGTACCCTTCTGTTCCTTTGTCCCTCTTCTTTCTAGTAATGATTTGGTTCTGCAGTTGGCTTTCCCTGTCCTACTCCTTTGACTCTGTGTTCTCTGCTGCTGCTGCTATATTCCAGTCTACACATTTTGATATTCCTTAAATCATTTTATTTTGCACCTTTGACTTTCCCTTTCTTTTTCACCTTTGTTTTTGTCCCTCTGATAGTTTCTAATTTTTAGACAAGTACCATTCCTGTATGGTTTCATGCCAGGAAAGAGCACTACAGATGCGATGTTTGCTCTGAGAGTGTTGATGAAGTACAGAGAAGGTCAGAAGGAGTTGCATTGTGTCTTTGTGGACGTACAGAAAGCATACGACAGGGTGCCTAGAGAGGAGCTGTGGTATTGTATAAGGAAGTCGGGAGTGGCAGAGAAGTATGTTAGAGTGGTACAGGATATGTGCAAGGGTAGTGTGACAGCGGTGAGGTCTGCGGTAGGAGTAACAGTTGCGTTTGACGTGGAGATGGGATTACATCAAGGATCAGCTCTAAGCCCTTTTGTGTTTGCAGTGGTGAGGGACAGGTTGACAGATGAGATCAGACAGGAGTCCCCATGGACTGTGATGTTTGCAGATGACATTGGGATCTGTAGTGAGTGTAGGAAGCAGGTTGTGGAGACCCTGGAGAGGTAAAGATATGCTGTAGAGAGGAGAGGAATTAAGTTCAGCAGGGCTAAGACAGAATACATGTGTGTGAATGAGAGGGAGGATACAGGAATGGAGAGGATGCAGGGAGTAGAGCTGGCGAAGGTGGATGAGTTTAAATACTTGGGATCAACAGCTGAAAGTAATGGTGAGCATAGACGAGAGGTGAAGAGAGTACAGGCAGGGTGGAGTGGGTGGAGAAGTGTGTCAGGAGTGATTTGTGACAGACTGGTACCAATAAGAGTGAAAGGGAAGGTCTACAAGAGGATAGTGAGACCAGCTATGTTATATGGTGGCAGTGACAAAATGACAGGAGTTGGAGCTGGAGGTGGCAGAGTTAAAGATGTTAAAATTTGCCTTTGGTGTGACAAGGATGGACAAGATTAGGAATCAGTATATTAGAGGGTCATCTCAGGTTGGACAGTTTGGAGACAAAGCCAGAGAGGCGTGATTGCATTGGTTTGGACATGTGCTGAGGAGGGATGCTGGGTATGTTGGGAAAAGGATGCTAAGGATGGAGCTGCCAGGTAAGAGGAAAAGAGGAAATCCTAAGATAAGGTTTATGGATGTGGTGAGAGAGGACATGCAGGTGGTTGGTATGACAGAGCAAGATGCAGAGGACAGGAAGAAATGGAAACAGATGATCTGCTGTGATGACACCTAAAGGGAACAGCTGAAGGAAGAAAACCATTCCTGTATCTCAGACCCATTTGCTTCCATTTTGTTTTTTTCCCTTATCTTATGACTTTCCTTTGCAGTTTTTATTTATTTTTGTTTTATTTTATAATCCTCTGATCCCACATTTCTTTCTCCTTCCCAAGTCATTTTCTTGTTGTTCTTGTCTTCATCCATCTGGTCATAACCAGACTACTTCCAAACTGTCATGGCTGCTTCCTGTTATATCCCATGTTTCCTGTTTCTCCTTCCCCAGTCCCTTTCTTGTTGTTCTTGCCTTCATCCCCTTGTTGTTCTTGCCTTCATCCCCCTGCATATTCCTGGACTGCTTCTTCACTGTCTTGCTTGCTTCCAGTTGATGTTTATCCAGACTTAGCAGAGGTAATTCCTATTTGTTATGAAGCCCTTCCTCCATTCCTTCACCTCTTCTTTTATCTCTTTCATTCCTTTACAGTCTCACAATGTATCCACATGGATTAATCTCCACTTGCTTTTCAGTTTCAGTTTTTCCTTTGCACAGCTCATTTCTGTCATAAGATTTTTTTTAGTCTTAGAAAACTAAGTAGTCAAGAAATGTGCAATCAGTCTACCAACTGTTACTTTCAACTTCTTTTTCCTGATAGATTCCTTTGTTTAAAAAAAAAAAATTCCATAGGACCACATGAAGTGCTCTCCACCCACTTGCTTCCTTCCATTTCTACAAATTCTGTTTTTCATGACAAAGTCGTGGAGGTGAGGTCATACCTCACAATGTCTTAGTGAAAGAAAGCTGTGGATGTAGCCAAAAATAGGGGGACAAAGACTAATAAGTAGGAACATATTTTAAATATTGCTCTTATAAACTTAGAAAGTTGCGAATAACAGGATTAATTTTAGCATGCATCTTCTGAAGGATAAGAAATCTGAAAATCAAATTTGTCATTATTCAGTGACTTCGGTCCTCAGTGATTTGCCAGCAAACCACAAATTTTGTAAGGAACAGACCAAATGTTTGATGCAAAAATCTGGACAATGCAAAAATCTTGACATTTGAGAGGTATTTGGGGGGGGGGGGGTCAATCATATTTTGGTTGGTTCAAATTTCTATCGAGTGCCCAAATAGTTTCTTTAGCTTCTCTAATTCTTCCAGCAGTTTACATTTCTCAATACGTACTGCTAGCCGATCTTCTTCCCTTTGGATTTTATCCAGGATTTTTTTGGGAGTGGAGTCATGTTACCCTTTAGCTGCTCTCTTTTGGAAAATTGTACATCTGGATACTTTCTCCATCTGTAATATTTTTCCCATGTTGTCTGATATGGTGTCTTGTTTCCTGCTAAGCTATGCTTTTCTGGATGTACATGTCCAATTATATTCCTTTTATTTCCTCCCTTGAGGTTTTTCCTGATTTTTTTTCCCAATTTTCAGGTTGGAGGATCCCCTTAATGAGGCAGTAGTCTACATAAAAAATATGGCTAGGAAATTGTAGGAGGTAATATAAAAATGATAAATCTTGTAAGATGAATTTATAAATTCAGCAAAAATGTTGACCTCCACTTCAGAGTGGTATAGTCTAGTTGTTATAAATGAATATACATTGCCGAGTGTCTGTCATCAGTAATCTTTATTCTAATAGTAGAACAAGGGGTGCGGCATCAGGAGCAAAATAAAACACCAGCTGCATGGATAGACTTTGTATGAGACCAGTTGCCATCCTCCATTTCAGAGTCACTGCAGAAGACAGAACAGCAGAAGCACATATGATATGTTGTTATGAGCTAAGTACGCCTTTGTGATTTGCATGGTAAACATGCGGCATTAGGATATTGTTTTAGCACAAGAGCTGCTTCTGTGGTGTGGTTTAAAATTTCACACTGAATAAAATTCTTAAGCTCTTGCATTACTCGAACCGAGACATTAAGAAATTGAGCAGCAGATTTCATGGACTCTTCTTACAGAATGCTTCATACTAGAAAGGTATTAATTCAAAGGATGTTTTTTTTTCCAACACATCCATTAGTTTTCCATTACATTACTGCAATAGACAAGAATAATTTTTCCAGTAATGAGCAGTTTCAAGGCTTGTTTTGCTGTGTGCAGATGGCCTGCAGTGCACATGGTGTTAAGAAAGACATGCCAGAATGGAGACACACAGTGCTAGATTACTGCTGCTTGAACTGTACAAAAATAGTTGCCACAGTTGTGTATGCATGCACACTTGCACAGGTCTTTTTTGCTTCAGAGTTTCCAGCTCTTCCTGCCAGCTTAATTAGGTTGTTGAGAAAGATGAGAACATTTCCTGTGTAACATATGAGAGCAATGGATGTACAGTGGACATAACAAGTGTACACACCCCTGTTAAAATGCCAGGTTTTTGTGATATAAAAAAAGAGACCACAATAAATCATTTCAAAACTTTTGCCACCTTTAATGTGACCTATAACCTGTACAATTCAATTGAAAAACAAATCTGTTAGGGGAAAAATATAAAAAATCAAAAATGTACAATAAGCTGGTTGCATAAGTGTTCACACCCTTTAACTAATACTTTGTTGAAGCACCTTTAGCATTAGAATCCCAAACCCACACTTACTTTATCCACATGTAGTCACTCTTCCTTCTTTTGACATCTGCAACAATTAATGACGTAACTTCCGCGGTGGTACAGCAGTAGAGTTGTTGCCTCACAGCAAGATGTTCTCCCGTTCGATTCTCTGCTTGGGTTGGGAGTGCCATCTGTGTGGAGTCTGCATGTCCTCCCCGCAGTCGAGTGGGCGTTTGAAAGACATGCGTTGAATGGGCGTGCCTTCGTTTAAGGTTGGGCGTCGGGCTGGCAACTCGACACCATAAAAACCAACTGCCAAATATTAGCGGACCGGAGTTCCGCTGTGGCGACCCCTAACCGGGAAAAGCCGAAAGACAAACAACAACATTTAATGACGTAAACTCTGACTGACTTCCCCAGTCACTCTGTCGATAAAGTACAAATTCAACAAAGTGAATGGCAATATGACATATTTACATGCATACAGACGCACACACACACATATATATATATATATATATATATGTGTGTGTGTGTGTGTGTGTGTCTGTGCAAAAAAAAAATATATATATATATATATATATATATATATATATATATATATATATATATATATATGGGTCTACCTGACCATGCCGAAAGCTGACAACGCCGACGATGAGAAGACCGACACCAGAAGATCGAAAACTGAGATGACCGATGGATGAAAACCCCGACGCTGAGAACACTGACATGTGAAAAGGCTGTGTAAGTATGCGGTAGTGACGGACGTTAGGGTGCGAGTAAGGTAAGTGTGCGATATTGACGGACTCTAGGGATAGGGGTGGGTTAAGTGAGTTAGGGTTAGGGCACGGGTTAGGTGAGTGAGCGATAGTGACAGTCTAGGGTTAGGGGCGGGTTAGGTGAGTGTGCGATAGTGACAGTCTTTAGGGTTAGGGGCGGGTTAAGTGAGTTAGGGTTAGGGCGCGGGTTAGGTGAGTGTGCGATAGTGACGGACCTTAGGGTTAGGGTTTGGGTTAAGGTTATAGATAGTTGTGTATGTAAGGTTTAGTGTGGGTTTGTAAGGATTTTGGTGTGCTTGTGTTGTGTGTGTGCTTTTTGGACAGGGGATTTGTTTTGTTTGTTGATTGTCGGGATTGTGGTGTGTCAGGCGTGTGAGGTTTCGTGTTTGTGAACTTTCGGTTATGTGGTGTCGGTGATTTCGTTGTCGGTGTTGTAGTGCGTCGGTGTTGTCAGGTAGACCCGTATATATATATTTATATATATATATATATATATATATATATATATATATATATATATATATATATATATATATATATATATACATATATATATATACATAGATTCACTTCTAAATTTCAAAATCCCAAAACTCGAACCTCTACATCCTGACATTCAGAAGTTCAACGTTTAGGAATATCGAAATTGAAAATAAAAAAAACACCTACAAGAAGAAAACCTCATACATCATTTTTTTGCAGGGGGGCAAGTCTCCCAGCACCTCCCTTGTGGGGGGCTTTGCCCCCCAACCCCCCTGCAACTTAAATATACCAACTCCGAGATCTCACTGTAGTGCAGAGAATGGCAAAGTTCCCATTCCGAACTATACGGTGATCCCCAGTGATACAGTTTGAGATTCCAAAATGAAAGGATTTAGTGTGTATATACAGACATATACACACACACACACACACACACACACACACACACACACACACACACACACACACACACACACACACACACACACACACACACACACACACACACACACACACACACACACACAGACAGTATTACCTAATGCTGTGATAATTTGGAACATTTGTTTAGAATTATTAAATGCCGCATAGTCTTTCCTTAGTGATTCAAAGTAAAACCGCAGTTATTCTATTATTCTTAAGAAAATTGGTATGTGTAAAAGTTGTATGTAGTAAAATAGTAACAGTAATTTTAATATTGCATTATATGTCATAAGGGGTGCTTCCAATCACTGTCTTGAAGCTGTCCTACCTCCCAGTTTAGAAATATTGTTCTCTCCCATTCAGTATGTCCATAGGGAGGGATCACTTCAGTCACTCAGCATAGTGTCTGTGAAAGCTTATCAGGTTAAACCCACAGGCTTGTACAGTTTCTGTGGATAATGTTTCTTGATCATGGAGTCCACCATTTGGGTATAGTAACCTGGTTGATGATATCTGGTTAATTTGAAGCACATTTATTCTCTCTCTTGATTAAAGTGATGTCAAAATCCTTTACCTGAATGTCAACCCCAGTCATCCCTCCTGGGAAATGAACATCTGTTATCATCCCTTGTTCTCATACTGTGTGCCTCCAAATATCAGTCTTGTTTTGGAAATGTCTGGTCATGGATATTCATTCATCTCTAGGTAGTGATTATGTCATCTATATGTTTAAATTTGTAGACAGTAACAAGCATGTCTAGTTTGTGTTTCTAAATGTGTACATTTGTGTAGAAGTGTTTAGTATATACACACAAACTAATTATAAAGTCATAAGATTATTTTTCTGTATATTGATCAGGATTTTTGAATTGTATGCCAGCTCCAGGGATGTATCCCTTCTCCCTAAAATTATACCACCCCCCGCATCCCACATAGTGTACGCTTCTGAACTGTGTGTATTTTCACTGCCAATGACAGCTTTAATATTATCCAACCAGACTTTTTTAAAACAACAACAAAAAAAAAAGTTAAGCCTTTTGGCTGCCACAGCTGACCATCAGCTTACCCCCCTCCTTAGGTCCTCCCCTCATTCACTGTGTCTACTTGACTGACCATGACATCCCCTGAGCTAGCGCTGACCCCCGTCCCAGGCTGTTAATGAGATTGAGGATCCTGGTAAAAGCATCATACTGCTGCGGCAACGTTTTTGTTTATGGTCTAACTTTCCCTGACCCTCACATACACCTGTGATATTCTAGGGTGGGGTCTACAAATGGACATTGTGACATATCATCTCACCTCCACAATGACTAAACTAGTGCCCTTGCCTCCCTCACTTGGACAGTGCCTCCACTGCTTGTTCTCCGCCATCACTGAAAATTTACCATGGGATGTGCCCAAGTGCTTGCTTTTCTTCCCAAAATTGGCACATCCATCTTCCTATGCCAGCACCTCAAACATCTGAGCCATGAACTGAACCTGTCTTACCACAGCTTTATCCCTCTGTCACAGCACTTGCTGTAAAACGTTATATAATTGTAAAACCATGATTAATTTGCCAGTTTAACTGTAGCCATTTTATTGCACAAACTTAATTTTAAAAACTGTATTCCTGGCCGTGCTCTTGCTCCTATACAGCTGTGTTTTTTTATGATATTACTTGCCTTTGTAGTTAGAGTAATGAATGAAGGTGTTTGTATGCTTAACTTATTTTTGTTAGATGTTTGATATACTTCTGAAGAACTTCAGTAATGTTTTCTTGTTGAATGGCACAGTTTTCATTCAGTGAAACAACATGTTTTTATCTTGAATCTTTCATAAACTTCTTTAATGACCACCTTATAGCCACTGTGAAAATCATCAGCTTCTTGTAATAGCGTCTAACAGTCATACAAATGGACAGTTATTTCTCACAGGGAAATGTAGCATTTGGCAGGGTTAATGAAAAGATGCATGGCTGTTGTGCAAGTTATATCTGACCTGTCATAGGGAAACCTAGCCTGTGTCATACTTGATGAAAACACTCACTGAATACTGTTGGGCAAGTTGTACCTAAAACCTAGAGAGGTCGTTATGGCTTCCCACAGTCCATGGTAGCAGCAAGATTATATGGGAAAATGAAATAATCCATATTCCAAAATGTTTTCTTTGTGGTAAAATCTGAACTTTGAAAGAGAATGTTAGTTTAGACCAAAGTACTGCAACAAGTCACATATGAGCGCACATGCAGTCATTACTCTACGACAGGTCATTGTTGGTCTGCATGGCCGATATACACTATTACAAGACATTCATGATCTCCACAGTGGCTGTATAGCAGGTGGCCCCTAAGGAAGCTGACAAAGTGTACAGGGTAAGCCTTCAAGATAAAAAAAAAACAAAAATGTTATGTTTCGCTGAATGAAAATTGTGCTATTTGACAGCAAAACATAACAGAAGTTCTTCATAATCAAATCAAGCTTGCTACCAAACTTCTAATGAAAACCTGGTGAACATGAGCATACAAACAGCTCTGTTCATTACTCCAACTACATAAGAAGGTGATGTTAGGCAAGTGTGTGTACAGACAGTAAACATCCCTTGAAAAACTCCACAGCATGAATTGGGCAGTTCTGAGAGCATGCCTGTGTTAGAGCCTGTAATGGATTCAGAATTTTCAACTGCAAGGCATGCCATAACTGTAAAGAATTCCAACAAACTGAGGCTGTTACTAGAGGTGTTATAAGATAAATGAAAGTGGAACTAGATACCAACTGCAGCTCTATCCATTATTTTTTGTGTGGTATTTGTGACCATTTTTTTTCTTTCTGGACACTGTCGATAGAGTCTAATGTCCTACTTAAAATACAGTCTCTTGAAAAAAATAGTGAACAAATGTACGATCAAAGTACTAGTGACCAAATATATGACCAATTTGATCAATTGTAGTGGCATTTCAAGAGAAAAAGTGCTGAACTGGTACCACTTTGTTTTTTAAATGGAAACCACAATGCCTACACAAAATACAAACACAACTGCCTTATAAAACAGATTGCCATGCTAGTAACTGTTAATGTGCAGCAGAGCATACAGTAAACAAAAACTAGTCTGAGTTTTGAGACATACGTTCTGTATACTGAGTTTCTAGTGAGTTTGAATGTTGTAAAGTCATAGTACAAAATGGGGACTAAGTGAGATGCATCCAGGTTTCTGAACAACTCACAATACATTGTCAGATTCCACACTACAGAGCTCTGTTTCCAACTGCCTGATATGAGATCCCAGTTTGTTCAACTATTGTATTCTTGTGTGCAGGTTTTTTTTTTTCTTTCCCCACAGTTGTGCTACTGTGGAGGTAGTATATTTAAGCAAGAGGGATGTTGGGCTTTACAGGGGGATTACTGCTGTTTGCAGGACACTGACCCTGGGCACTTCCTTCTAGTTCAAATGTTAACCTGTCATCACCACACCTCCCCCTCTCCAAAGCACATATTCAGTGCTTATCGCTCTGCAGAATGTACTAGAAAGTTTTGGGGAGTGATGCTCATATAAATTTAATTTTAATTGTAATGGAATTACATTATTACAATCCTCTGTACACCATCAAGGTGGCCAGGCCTGCAGAAGGCCACTCAAACAGATAGTACATGGCTTTTAGTTGCAATGATTTAACATAACATTAAGACAACCCTCTGTACATGTCTGTGCATTTCAATCTCCAAGTGCAAGAAATCTGAACAAAGCAGAAAATAATGGGGTGACAAAGGCCCAAAAGCAAGGACAATTTTTAAATACTGCTCGTATAAACCTAGAAAGATGCTAGAATAATTGCTTTTGTGTTATGCATTTTCTGAAGGATATGAAGTCTGAAATGCAAATTTATATCATTTTTTAATTTCATTTGTGCCTTCTGTGTGGAGTCTGCATGTCCTCCCCACGTTTGAGTGGCCTCTGAAAGACATGTGTGAATGGGCGTGCCTTCGCTGAAGACTGGGCATCGGGCTGGCAACTCGGCATCATAAAAAATTATGCTGCCAATCATTAGCGGACCGGAGTTCCGCTGTGGCAACCCCTTACTGGGAAAAGCCGAAAAGACAAACAAACAATTCTTTAATTTCATTCCTCTTTGATTTGCCAAAAAACATAAAATTTAGGTGGAACAGATCAAAAATATAAGGCAAAATTCTGGACAGTTGAGAGGTATGAATATCCAGGTAGCCAATCCCATAGAAGGCAATTTACACAAATGCTATATAGCTTTTAGCTGCAGTGATGTAACATAACATTATGACAATCCTCTGTACCATATCCAGGGAAGTCACACTCCACGGAGAGCTGTTCTTGCAAATGCACACTCTCACACTGGCATTTTGTTACAGTCCTGTTACATTAAAGCAAGCCTGAGTACCACACTAAGGTGGCCAGTGCTCCATACTTGCATAATTCAGCATCCATAACAAGGTATACATACACACTCAGACTAAAAAGGAGATGCATTAACCCTTATAAAACCCACACCAAGACACATGCATCAACTGTACTGAAACACCCACGCAGTAGCATGTACACCCACACTCAGAAACCCACATAGAGATGGAGACACAGATGTAAACACGCACAAAAAACACAGACACACGAGACAGACAGACTGAGAGAGAGAGAGAGAGATGTTGCACACAGATGAACACACAGATGCCCACTCAGAGATAGGCATAAATCCACATCCATCCATCCAGCGAGAGACGGGGACATACAAGCAGACATTTACATACTGCCCACACAGAGATGCACAAACATATTTACTGTCCCTGGTCAGTAGTTAGAGATTGTACAAATGTACAGCTAGTGATGAGAGATTACTCGCATGTAGAGCTAGTGCTGACAGATGACTGGTAGTGGTGACAGATGACTGACTTGTACAGCATTAGTGGTGACAAATGACTTGTGTACAGTGCTAGTGTTGAAAGATTACTGGAGTGTACAGCTAGTGCTGACAGATGACTCACATGTACAGCACTAGTGGTGACAGAAGACCTGCATGTACAGTGCTTGTGCTGACCGATGACTCTGAGTGTACAGCTAGTGGTGAAGGATTACTCACATGTAAAGCAGTAGTGGTGATGGATTACTTGCATGTAAAGGGCTAGTGGTGATGGATTACTCATGTGTAAACAGCTAGTGGTGACGGATTACTCATGTGTAAACAGCTAGTGGTGACGGATTACTCATGTGTAAACAGCTAGTGGTGACGAATTACTCACATGTAAAGTGCTAGTGGTGACGGATTACTCGCATGTAAAGTGCTAGTGGTGACGACTTACTCACATGTAAAGTGCTAGTGGTGACAGATTACTCATGTGTAAACAGCTAGTGGGGACGGATTACTCTCGTGTACATCTAGCTCTCAGCATATGTGATTCTTGCCACTCCTGACGTTCTGTCAGTGTTTGCCATCCCACCCAACAATTCTGATGCTTCTCATTGTCACATTCTTTGAGTATGAATCTTGCACGATCCTTATAATCCTTGTCCTTACATCCTCAATCCTGCCTTCCACGTTCACTGATCTTGCCAGTTCTAGTTATCTCATCCAGTTATCCTGCTGCTCTTAGTATTATATACCCAGAAATTCTGCTGCTGCTTCCTCATCCACATCCAGTCATCCTTTGAATAAGGATCTTCAGCTGGTCTATTAAATGTAGGTCATGATAATCACACCTGCTAGTGTAGGCAACCTAATCAGTCGGCATTTGGGCCACAGTACTGGTATACAAGCCCATGTCACTGCTAATACCTTAGTCCTCTCTCATCATGCATTTTGCTACTATGTTAAAATACTCAAACCAAATGGTTTCTAGTAAGAAAAGACATAAATCATGGAAAGTTTCATTTTACACAGTTAGATTTACCACAGTTAGAATATACCAAACACAAATCAACAGTTTTATGTGTGCATCACGTTTGTTCAAATGTAGATTTTAACTTGGCCCCTGCTAATGTTTTTTCCTGATGAAGTTTTCAGTGGGGCATTGAACATGACTACAAATGTGTCTTGAGTTTGTTTCAACAAGGTGTCCTGTGCATGATCCACTGTAACAAGCACTGGTCTACCGCTCAACTGTTCCTGACTTTGCCCCAAATGTTTGCTCTGTCCCTCCTAATCCCGCCTAAAACTGGCAAGTATGGGAGACATTCTTAAGGTTTACACTTAAATAATTAACTATGGACTTCTTTTACTTTGGAAAATGCATGTTAATTCACAGTCTCTTATTCTGTCAACTTTTCAAGTTAATAGTACTAATATTTTAAAAAATGCATCTGATTACTTATGGATTTTTATCTGTCTCTGGTGGTCAGATGTTGAGAGCTATAGGCACTGCCGAATAAAATGTGTAGGGCAGTAAAAAGCATTTCTGTTGATGTCCTCTCACTGGTTCCAAAGGAGGAAGGTGTAATGCGTCCTTTGCATCAGTTTCTTATGAACTTAAACAAGTAAAATCACATTTAAGTAGTGTTAAAAGCATCACATAGCACTGAGCAACAGGACTCTGAAAGCTGTGTATTCAGATTAGGAAAGGTGGCCTGAAGTAGACACACAACGAGTAATTATTTAAGGTGGTGGTCATTACCACTTAATACAGGCCTCCCTTGCTCAATGTGCCATTACCCCAGTGACCTCACACTCTAGTGATATTAGGCTGGACTTTGGGCTTTGTAGGTGCTTGGCTGGCTAGGGTCATTTCATTCAGACAACATAAAAGAGACAAAGGCAGACTCTTCAGCTTACTGTACTTCAGTAGATCAACTGCAGCAAAAATGCCCTGCGGTACTTGATGTGCCGTGTTCACAAAGCCTTGTTATATGGTGGGAGTGTAGTTCTAAAATATGAATCCAAGTCAGAGGTGGCTAACTTTTTTTTTTTATAGCCTTTTCGCCCACAATCATCTCCATTTGTGAATTTAGCAGTTCACTAAAATCCTGTTATAGGCGTGAGCAGCTTGTGTTGAGTTGCAAGATATCTATGCTTGGCAGGTTTATTTGTCTTAGAAGACATCTCTTTGTAACATATTCTACAAGAGCTCTTTTTAAGTTGTGTTAATATTTGCTGCTATTGCTGCAGGCAGTTGTTACATGGATGAAACATCCAAGGCAAAACAAAAAGATGTTTAAATCCAAAAATTACCTTTTCAACATATTTTTGCCTCATGGACTCCAATGTCATTTTGAAATTATTTGTTAAGCTATGTTGCACAGGTGACTGAACTAAAAGACAGGCTATAGTACTGATAAAAGGAACACATGGGGGTATTAGAAAGGCAGGCGTACAGCAAAAATGTATAGAGTGCAGGTTTTGCAGAAAATTATGAAAAGAGAAAATAAATAATGAATAAGAAAGCAATAATGATATTTCGAAAAGGAAGGGGATCTCCTTCTCTGTGGAGTTCAGAATAAATCTGAGGTTACATCTACAGTGCTGGTTTGTAGGTTAGGTTTTTAAATAAAATGGTAATCATGTCCCAATACAGTGATGCTACATTCAGGGCCGTATTATAGAAGTTAGAGGGACACAATTCTGTGTCCATCAGTTGAATACACCTGAACCTTGTAGCCCAAAAATTCTGGACAAAGCCAAAAATAATCATGGAGCAAAGACCCCAAATCTGCGACAGGTTTTAAATATTGCTGTTATAAAGTTAGAATTAATAGACTAACAGGTTTTATATTAGCATGCAATTTCTAGAGGATATGGAGTCTGAAATTGAAATGTTTATCAATACTTAGTGACTTCAATCCTCGATTTTGCAAAATAAAAACTTTTATGAGGAAAAGACCAGAATTTGAATCCAGTCTCAACAGCTGAGAAGTGTATGTACTATACCATGTGTGAGAAATCTGCAAGTTCATAACCATGGTGAAGTCTAGTTTCACACTGGTGACACTCTGGAATGTACGGGCTGATCTGTTACCATTTGTTATGGTGGATGTTCTTAGTGTTTCACTGTTACAGTAATCACATTTGGGTTATCCCTGTCAGGGTATCCCTCAGTCGGCCCGAATGCCAGAGGCGTAATATTTCTGCGTCATTTGCTGTTGCTTCAGAATTAATGTCAGGTCGTCAGTAGTATAAAAACAGGCAGCCGACGCCTTTACATCAATCTTTCTTGCCGAGGAGCCTAAAGCAGAAGCAGTTCGCATGAGTGCCGGTCAGCCACTACCTGAGTTTTTCATTTCCAAATTGAAGCTGAAGTCTTCTAAAGCTAAGTACCCCATTGGGGATCCTTTTTTCTTGCTCTAGCTGATGTCGGAAAAAGTTAACAATGTCTGTGGAAAGCAAATTACACACAGAGATTTCCATTCATGGTGCGTCACTTGTTTAGGCCCAGACCATGACGTCCCCCGCTGCCGCTTTTGTGCTTTGTTCAATGCCAGAACTATATGTTGTCGGGCCCTTATTGTAGCTAGATTTTCTTTGTTCTCAGTCCTCTATTTCCGATATGGCTTTGGTAAGTCATCCAATAACCGATCTTCTGAAAAAATGTAAGGATAAAGACAGAGACAGACTGCACAAGTCCAAAACTGCCGACGACGCTTCCATTAAGCTAGTCATCAGTTCTCCGGTCATCGGGCACTTTTGCAGCCCCTGATGCCCACTTCTGTGGATTCGCAGGCCGCTACTGAGACCCTTTGGGAGTCCAGTCTGCCACAAGACTCTTCGACTAGATCCTGCGGATGTCTCTACCTTGGATGGGTCTGGAGCAGCTGAGCAGGCACTGGCTTCCGAGGAAGCACTTCACGCTACCGATACTCGACACAGACCAACGACTTTCATGTCTGCAGTTCTTTCAAAAACTACCATGTTTCTAAGGCCCAGGGTATGAAATACACCCAAAAAACTGAAGACCCAAGCTCAGGCCCCTGTTTCTTTGCCTCAGTCTCAAATGCTTAAAATGGCACAAGACCTCATAATGCTTATCAGGGAAAGCCAAGCTACCCCTTCCAAAAGAAAGAGACTTGTCCCCAGTAGTTTTATCTGAACAGGAGTCCAATGACTCTGATGCATCTGAATATGAAGATATGCAACCCATCTCTGCTTATGAGGATTCTGATGCAGAGAAATCCATCCCTTCAGCCTCCCCACCTGAGGACTTTTCCTTTGGGGAAACCCTACATACTTTAATGGAAAATTTCCAATGGGAATGTCAGGACTATCCTCAGTCAAAAAAAGAGTTTCAGGGAATTCTTAAATCTTCCACAGCACAGACCTCTGGCCATTCCTCCTGTCCTGGATGTTGTCTTTATGGAATCCAGTCCGACCCCTGACATCCTCCTTCCTGCTCCCAGGAAACCTGGCAGGTACTATAGAGTCCCTGAATCTCACAAATTTCTTTTCAAAAATCCCACTGCTGACCCTGAGGTCATCTCTCAAGGATTTAAAGGAATCAAAGCAACTTCAGCTAAGAATCCCACCCCCTCAGATAGGGATTCCCAAGCATTAGACAGATGTGGTAAAAAAGTATACATCTCTTCTACTCTTGCTATTAGAGCATTAAATTGTCAGTTCCATATGCTGAAATATCAGAAACCTATCATGGAACTCCTCAAACAAAAAATATCTTCTTTCCCTGCTTGTACAGAAAATAATGAGTTACAAGAGTCAATACATTCTGTAAGTCAAGTGACTAAGCACATTTTACAATGTGGTTTTGACGCCCTTGAAGCATCTTGCAGGGCAGTAATTACTGGTTCTGTACTTAGAAGACATGCTTGGCTTAAGGAACAGACCTTGCCAGACCATGTCAAATCCAAATTATTGGGTGCACCCTTGCACAAAGACAACTTATTTGGCACCAAGGCAGAAGAGGTCCTAAAAAAGAAGGAAGAAAAATCTAAATCTATGCAGACAGTTAAGGACTTCTTACAGGTCCAGCTACCGACGTTCAATAGGCATTGCCCTTCCAAGCACTGGTCCTTTCCTGCCCCCCCCGGTCAGTTCAGCCCAGACCCAGGGGAAGCAGGCCCCCCAGACAGCCCCAGGGAATGCAGAGATCTAAGCAATGGAGGTCCTCCTCTTCAAAACCAGGAAGTGCTAACCCCTTATGGTAAAAGCTCACAATGCTGCCCACCTGCACTTGCCCCTAGGAGGAAAACACTCCTTCCATGCAAGCAACTGGCCCACCATTACCAGCAATCGCTGGGTCCTCAACATAGTGTCCCAGCAATACAAACTTTATTTTCACACACTGCCAAACCCAAAAGGGTTCCATGATCTACCCCCAAACCAGCGGGCAGAGGCCAAAAAACAAGTCCTTTCTCTCCTCTCTAAGAGGTCAATAGTGCATATGCCTGCAGAACAGACAGGCCAAGGTTTCTACTCCAGACTCTTCCTGGTACCCAGAAAAGAGGGCACATGCCCCCCCCCCATCCTCGACCTAGCCATTCTAAACACCTTTCTTGTGATACCATAATTCAAAATGCACACCCTCCAGCAGCTTCTTCCTGTGCTTTCCAAGAATCCTTGGTTAGCCACCATAGACCTAAATGAGGCCTATCTACACATCCCAATCAGGGAATCATGCAGGAAATACCTACGTTTCATAGCAGGATCACTGCACTTTCAGTTCTCTGTGCTTCCCTTAGGCTTATCCACTGCTCCCAGAGTTTTCACAAAATGTCTGGCTCCCACCATTGCTTTTTTCAGGCAAAGAAATATTCAAATTTATCCATGCTTAGATGACTACCTGATTCAGACAGACAGTCAGAAAGCTGCTGAAGCACCTGACCTTTGTAAAGGACTTACTGACCTTCCTGGGGTATACTATCAAGGAAAAGAAATCAAAACTTGTACCCATCCAAAAAATTGTATTCTTAAGGGCTAGTCTGAACACAGCATCCCAGATGGCATTCCTTACACCAGAAAAACAAACCTACCTGACAACTTACTTCTCTCAACTAGCCACCAGGACCCAGTTATCCACAAGTAAAATCCTGCAAGCTGTAGGGTTCATGGCTTCTTGCATTCTACTCATTCCATATGCCAGACTGCATATGGGGAATCTTCAATGGTACCTAAAAAGCCTTTGGTGTCAGCACTCCAAAGTCCTGGAAACACTTATACAAATGATACCTTGCCTAAGGAAAGATTTTCTTTGGTGGGCCGCAGCAAGCTACCACAACAAGGGACTTCCCATTTCACTACCCCATGCCACCCAGACCCTCACCACAGATGCCTCAGACTATGCCTGGGGTGCACCACCTGGACGGCAGGTACATTTAGGGCCATTGGAGCCCAAATCAAATACATCTGCACATCAACCAAAAAGAGATGCTAGCTGTTCAGCATGCCCTGACAGCTTTCAGATCCCTACTCTCCCCGGGGCCTCTGCTAATCAAAACAGATAACACCATGGTGATATGCGACATCAACAAGCAGGGAGGGGCTCACTCTTATTCTCTGTGCAGGCTCGCCTTGACCCTTTGGCACATGGGCGCAGCCATGCAACTACACCTGTTAGCACAATTCCTGCCAGGTTCTCTAAACTCTCTGGCAGACAACCTAAGCAGAGACCTGCTACACCCACACAAGTGGCAGCTAGACCAAAGAACCTTTACCCTTGTAACCCAGAAATGGGGTACCCCGAAGGTAGACCTCTTTGCCTCCCACTCCAATCAACATCTCAGCAAATTCTACACCAGGGAACCTCACAGCAAGGCTTGGAAAGTGGATTCTCTATCCTTTCAGTGGGTAATCCTCTCAGTCTATGCATTTCCTCTTCTACCACTCATTTCAAGGGTACTGATCAAAATAAGGGAGGAAAAACCGAGGACAATCCTAATTGCCCCAGACTGGCCACAGCAGCACTGGTACCCACTACTGTGCACCCTGTCACCGCTGCCACCATGGCACCTACCTCAGATCCCAACACTCCTGACCCAGAGGAATGGAGAACTCATGCATCCCCATTTGCAGACCCTTAATCTGGCAGCCTGGATTATTCCCTGACCTTTCCTCAACTGCCAGTCTAAGCAAACAAGTTCTAGATGTTATACGTGAGGCCAGATGTCCCAGCACTAGAAAGACTTATGTTGACAAGTGGAAAAGGTTTTGAACCTGGAACCAGGCTAAGGGAGAAGGAACGGCAGAGCCCACCATACCTCTCATCCTGGATTACCTGGCAGACTTGATACACAAGGGTCTATCCTTCTTTTCTATTAAAATTCATGCCTCTGCCATCTCTACTCATTTCAGCACAGAGCCACTTCTTTTCTTGCACCCTCTCATCAAACAGTTCCTAAGAGAGGCTAACAACTTGAGATCACCCAGAAGAGCTCCTACCCCAGCTTTGGACCTAAACTTTGTGTTGTAAAAACTCACCCTACCCCCCCCCCCCTTGAACCTGCAGCTTTCAGCAGAGTTAAAATTTCTCTTGGAAGACAGCCTTGCTTCTGGCCATCACTTCAGCTAGAAGAGTATCAGAGCTACTAGCACTTATGGCTGTAGAGCCATTCAGCAATTTCCGTGCTGACAGGGTCTTCCTCAGGACTAATTCATCCTTCATGCCAAAAGTGGTGTCCAGTGTGGCTCTCAGCCAATCCATTCATTTGCCCACTTTTTTCCCTAATCCTCAAAATAAAGGGGGAAAGGATTCTGCACTCTCTAGATGTGCACAGTCAACTCAGATTCTACCTAAACAGGTCTAAATCTTTTAGAAAAACTGATCAATTGCTAGTCAGCTTCACTGCAGAGGGCAAGGCCATATCCAAATAAGCAATTTCCAAATGGATAGCACATTGCATCCATTTCTGCTACAAACATCATGGAAAACCTCCCCTCAGGGGGTCAGGGCACATTCCACCAAAGCAACCTGCACCTCTGCAGCTTTCCTCAGAGGGGTCCCCACCAGGAACATCCTGGAGGCTGCAACATGGACTTCTGTTCATACCTTCACCAAGCATTACCACCTGCCTATCTTTTCCAAATCCAGGGCAGGCTTTGCCACTGCAGTCTTGCAGGGCATCCTAGCCAGCCCCCAGTCTTCTTGACTGCCTCCACCCTTTTCTTCAGCTTTGGGAATCAACCCAAATGTAATGACTGCAACAGTGAAACACAAAGAACATAGTACAGTTGTGTACCTACCATAAATGTAGATGTTCAAGTGTATTCACTGTTGCAGTCCAGGTTACCCAACCGCCATCCCCCTTGTTTTTCTTTCTCTCTCTCTCTCTCTCTCCTTACAAGGAATTGTTGGTATTTACTTTCTACTGCTGGTGTTCGTCCACCATAACCTAGCTCCTTATAGGGGGGCTCCTAGGGCAAAAAAAACTGATGTAATGGCATCAGCTGCTTATTTTCATGCCACTTGCGACCTGACGTCAGTCCTGAAGTGACATCAACCGACGCAGAAATACCATACCTCTGGTATTCAGGCTGACTGAGGGCTACCCTGGCAGGGGTAACCCAAATGTGATGACTGCAACAGTGAATACACTCGAACATCTACATTTATGGTAAGTGTACACAACTGTACTTTCTAGAAGTCTGACCTGTATACAAGTGTGACCTTGTACATTTGATGCAGCCTCTGAGAGAGCTTAAGTTAATTTATGATTCTTTGGCCTGTGAGGTGTCATGGAGAAGTGCTTGAGGCTGTTCCTAAACTAAATTATGGAGGGGAGCTAGGGCAGTAGTCTGTGAGCTTTTGCAGTGCCAGAGCACCACTGTAAGTACTTTGTATCTGTAAGGAGGTAGCACAAATTAGCTGTGTAGGTCAGGATCCCATTATTGCTGGAAGTTTACATGTAGTGCAGTCCAGGATGCAGGGGTGGACAGTACTGATGCTTTAAAGCTGAATAACAATAGAAACAATGTCTCCTTCTGGAGCTAAAGTAAAATGTTTATTTCTAACTTGTTTCAATCTGAGTTTTGCTCCCATCACATAACACAAATCAGTACTGTAACTGTGTCTGTGATCATTCAGCTGTTGTCAAGGTGTTTTTAAAATCAAGAACATTTTTAATTTTTCTCCTGACTGAAGTGGTGACAAGTCTGTGAAAGTGAATTTTGAACTCTGTCAGCATCATAAATTGAAGGGTCCTGCGAAAGTGGCTTAGCCAAGGCAGAAGCTTCAGTGCAAAGAATTGATGTGGGCTGTAGTAGTGTCCCAGGTGGAGATTTGTTCTGAGGCACTGCTGTCATGGACTTTTGTAATAATCTTGTAGATCTGAAGTTCTGAAGTGTTCATTTAGTGAATAACGTCTAAACCAATGTGGACTGGTGACCAGACTCCAGACCCCATGGATGTCACCACCTCCCAACGTCTCCATATTCTCATTCTCATTGTAGTCTCTGTAACCTAATGTACTTGTTAATATCATTATTAGTGCAATAAATTAAAAGTGTGACCTTTGTTACCATATTAAAGGATTATTGACTAACCTAGCTTGAAATTCAGATGCAAAATCAATTCTTAGCAATAGTCTAGATCTGGTCTTTTTAGAAATCTTTCTCATCAAACCTCTAGTCGACACAAAAGCTGTAATAGAGTGGCCACCCTTTACTTGGGTAATGTTTCTAGATGTTGTCGCTGTCCATCATTACGCTGTGTACAGTAAGGCTCATTGACTTTGTTTTACGTCCTTGTAACAAACGTGTTGCTGTTACTGGTTTTACAGATAGTCATACCCTGCATATCATCTCAGGTGTTAGCTTGTTCCTGGATGCAATCTCATCTCAAGTGTTAGCTTGTTCCTGGATGCAATCTCATCTCAGGTGTTAGCTTGTTCCTGGATGCAATCTCATCTCAGGTGTTAGCTTGTTCCTGGATGCAATCTCCAAGTTCTGTGAGCAAACTTCTGTTCAGCTGGCACTTTTGCCATTTTCTGCCTTTTTGACTAATTGGCCCTTCTGACTGTGTTCTTTACAATTTTCCAGTTACCACACTGATATGTCTTTTGCACTTTATTCTCTGCAATAAAGCAAAAATGTGTTTAATAATGTTATGTAATGTAATTTTACCCCAGGTGTATGATGTGTTTATTATGTAAGATCTGTTTATTTTGTTTGTCTGTCTGTCTCTGTTTATTTTGTTTGTCTGTCTGTATGCAATCATTTACCTGGCACATCTTTTGTCTAATTATCATTCTAACTCATCTGTGATATACTGCATGAACATTTTATTTTCTGTTTGTTGTGGAGCTTTTCTCCCAGGGCCTCCACTGAAAAGGGATCTTGCATGTCCCATTCAGACAACTATGGTAAACAAATACAATAAATAATAAATAATGTGCGTTTCTTTAAAGGAGATGGAGGTGCCTAGAGTAGTAAATCCTGAACCTTTCCGTAGAGTCAATACTCATTGAAGTTGACTGCATAGTACACGCTTTTTTTCCCCTTGGAATTTCATATAATGTTAACACAGAAGAAATACCTGTTTTATATTTGTCTAGTTTCACTACAGAACAACTACATGTTTGCATCTAGATGTCGTAAGAACTATGTTTGTAATGTATTTGTGTAAAAATTGTTTTGTCATCAATATGTTAAATATATCTGCACTGCTGAAAATTGTCTTTGCCCATTTGGATTTTCCCAGTAAGCAAAAACAGTGTCATGATATCATGACCTCAGTTTGTAAACCTTTTTCTACTTGTCTGTTCTTAGCTGTAGTTGTTTGGATATAGAAATGTTGCTGTGTCCTATTGTATTGGCTGGTGTATTCTCTTAAAAATGGTATATAGCTACGTAGTAAGGAAAAGAAAAAAAAATCTCAGCCATGCTTTCTGCTACTTAATATATGCTTTATAGATATTGATTTAAGTAGAAAACATGCCCATATAGCTGTGCCTCTTAAGCTAGGGCACTCCTACAAGGTTGAGTTGCGCATGCACTGTATGGTAGAGTAGATCCTGACTCGGTGGGTAGAAGATGTTCTTCGTGTTTCACTGTTGCAGTCATCACACTTGGGTTATCTGCCTGCAGGTAGCCCTCAGTCAACCCAAATACCAAAGACTTAGTATTTCTGCGTCGGATGCTGTCACTCCAAGACTGATGTCAGGTCGTCAGGGGTATAAAAACAGGCAGCCGATGCCATTACATCAGTCTTTCTTGCCGAGGAGCCCAAAGCAGAAGCAGTTTGCAAGTGCCGGTCGGCCGCTACCTGAATTTTCATTTACGAATTGAATAATCCTGAGTCTTCTAAAGCTAAGTACCCCATTGAGGATCCTTTTTTCTTGCTCTAACTGATATCAGAAAAAGTTAACAATTGTCTTGCCTGTGGAAAGCAAATACCTCACAGATTTTCATTCTTACTGCATCACCTGTTTAGGCCCAGACCACGATGTTCCTCGCTGTCGGTTTTGTGTCTTGTTTTATGCCTGAACCATTCGTCGTTGAGCTCTCTTTGTCACTAAATTCTTTCGCGCTCGATCTCCGTATTCTGAAATGGCTTCTGTAAGCCATCTGACTACCAATTTTCCAATAAAATGTAAGGATAAAGACAGAGACAGACCGCATAGGTCCAAAGCTGCCGACGACCTTCCTTTAAGCTAGTTGCCAGTCCACCGGTACTCAGTGAGGCGCTTTCGCAGCCCCTGATGCCCCGCTTCAATGGATTCGGAGGCCTCTACTTTGACCTATTCGGAGTCTGGTATGCCATGAGACTCTTCGACTGTGGAACCTGCGGATGTCTCTCCATTGGATGGGTCTGGAGCTGCTGTGCCGGCACCGTCTTCTGAGGCAGTTCTTTGCTCAACCGATGTTCGACTCAAACCAATGACTTCCTTTTTATCTAAAACTACCGAGTTTCTTAGGCCCAGAGTACACTCTACGCCTAGAAAACCGATGACCAAAAGCACATGCACCTGCTCCCATGCCACAAAAACAAATGCTTAGAATGGCTGAGGACCTTATTACGCTGATTAGGGGAAGTCAGCCTTCCCCTGATAAGAGAGAGACCAGTCCCCCCTACAGCTTCTACAGACCCAGGAGTCCAATTGTTCTGAGGTTTGTGATTATGAAGACTTGCCCTTATCTGCTTATGAGGATTCAGATGAAGAGGAATACATTACCTCTGCCTCCCCTCCAGAGGATTTTTCTTTTGGTGAAACCTTGCATACCTTAAGAGAGCATTTCCACTGGGAATGTCAAGACTATCCTCAGTCCAAAAAGAGACTCAGAGAATTCCTAGAATTGCCTCAGCACAGGCAATTCCCCTGTCCTGGATGTTGTTGATGTTTTTATGGAATCTAGTCTTACTCCTGACACTTTAGCTCCTGCCCCTAGGAAACCAGAGAGGTACTACAGAGTACCTGACACTCACAAATTCCTTTTCAAGAATCCTACTGCTGACCCAGAGATAATTTCCCAGGGGCCTAAAGGTATTAAGGAAACTACAGCCAAGAATCCCACCCCTTCAGACAGGGATTCCAGAGCCTTGGACAGATGGGGAAGAAAGGTATATACCTCTGCAACTCTGGCTATTATGGCATTGAATTGTCAGTTTCACATGCTGAAGTACCAGCAATATATTATGGAAATTATTAAACAAAAAGTGGCAACCTTTACCGACTGTGCAGAAAATAAAGATTTGCAGGAGCTTATGCACTCTGCAAGCCAGGGCAGCAAGCATACTTTGCAGTGTGGCTTTGACACCCTAGAAGCATATTGCCGGGCAGCAGTCACTGGCTGTAATGAGAAGACATGCTTGGCTCAAGGAGCAGACCTTGCCAGACCATGTCAAATCTAAGTTACTAGACTCTCCTTTAAACAAGGACAGATTGTTTGGCACCAAAGCAGAAGACTATCTCAAAAAGATGGAAGAAAAAGCTAAGTCTATGCAGACTGTTATAGAATTCTTACAAGTGCAATCCCCTAGGTTCAGTAGGCATTGCCCTTCCAAACAGTGGTCCTTTCCAGCCCCCTCCAGGCCTTCTCACACCAGACCCAGGGGTAACAGACCACCCAGACTACAGTCTCAGGGTATGCAGAGATCTAAGCAATGGAGTGCCCCCACCCCTAAAACAGGGAGTGGTAAGCCACCTCCTTACGGAAAAAACTCACAATGATTTTTTTACACCACTCCCCAGCCCTACCCAATTGCTTGTGCCCCTAGGAGGAAAACTTGCCCTTCATGCAAGAAACTGGATGTCCATCACACAGGACCAATGGGTCATCAACATTGTATCCCAGGGTTACAAATTTTATTTCCACTCACCGCCAACCCCAAGCAGGTTTCCAGACCTTCCTCCAAACCAGTGGGCAGAAACTCAAAGCCAAGTGCTTTCCCTGCTCAATATCAGAGCTATTCAGCCTGCTCCATTAGAACAGAGGGGTCAAGGATTCTACTCCAGACTCTTCCTGGTAGCCAGGAAAGAGGGTTCTTGACACCCAATCCTGGATCTTTCTGTTCTCAACACCTTCCTGGTGGTACCAAAATTCAAAATGCTTACCCTGCAACAGCTTCTTCCTATGCTAGCCAAGGGTGCCTGGTTAGTCACCCTAGACTTAAAAGAAGCCATAAGGGAGTCATGCAGGAAGTATGTACATTTCATGGCAGGATCTATGCATCATCAGTTCTCTGGACTTCCCTTTGGCTTATCTACTGCGCCCAGAGTATTCACAAAATGCCTGACTCCAGCCATTGCATACTGCAGGCAGAGAAATATACAAATTTACCCGTACTTGGACGACTGCCTGATTCAGGCAGACAGTTAGGAATTGCTGTTGCAGCACCTGACATTTGTGAAAAACCTTCTCTCTTCCTTGGGGTACACCATCAATGAAAAGAAGTCAAAATTGTACCCAGTCAAAAGATTGTATTCCTGGGAGCAAGCTTGAACACAACATCCTGGATGGCGTTCCTCACTTCAGAAAAGCAAGTCTATCTGACAGCCTACTTCAAACAAATGGCCACCAGAACCCAGCTATCGGCAAGAAAAATACTGCATGCCCTAGGGTTCATGGCCTCATGTATACTGCTAATTCCATATGCAAGACTGCATATGAGGAAACTTCAATGGTACTTAAAAAGTCTTTGGTGTCAACATTATCAGGACTTGGAAACAGTCATTCGTATCATACCCTGTCTAAGGACAGAGTTCCTTTGGTAGGCAGAAGCATGCAACCACAAGAGACTGCCCTTTACTCAACCCCATGCTGCCCAAACCCTAACCACAGACACATCAGACTATGCCTGGGGAGCACACATGGACGACAAATGCATTCAGTGCCACTGGAGCCCAAGTCAAATTCATCTGCACATCAACCAAAAAGAGATGCTAGCTCTACAGAATGCCCTGACAGCTTTCAGATCCCAACTGCTTCCAGGAAAGCTGCTAATAAAAACAAACAACACCACAGTTATGTGGTACATCAACATGCGGGGGGGACCCACTCATACCCACACTGCAGGTTAGCCATGACCCTGTGGAACATGGCCTTGGACAAGCAAGTCCATCTGCAAGCTCATTTCCTGCCAGGCAAATAAAACTCACTGGCAGATGACCTAAGCAGAAGTCTACTAGACCCACACAAGTGGCAATTGGAGCCCAGCACCTTAAACCTTCTGATTCAGAAATGGGGGACCCCAGGGGTGGATCTCCTTGCCTCCCCCTTCAGCCACCAGCTCAGCAAATTTTGCACCAGGAATCCTTGCAGCAGGGCATGGAAAGTGGATGCCCTATCTTTTCAGTGGGTCAGTCTCTCAATCTATGCCTTTCCCCCTCTGCCCCTTCTCTCAAGAGCATTATTCAAGATAGGACAGGACAAACCAAGGACAATTCTGATTGCCCCAGACAGGTCACACCAGCACAGGTACCCACTCCTGCGCAGCCTGTCACCGGTGCCACTCTGGCACCTACACCAGAACCCAGCCCTGCTCTCTCAGCAGGAGGGACAGATTTTGCATCTGCAATTGCAAACCCTAAATCTAGCAACCTGGATTATTCCTTGAATTCTCCCCCTGCAACCCTAAGCAAGCAGGTGCTGGACGTCAATCCCGAGGCCAAAAGACCCATTACAAATAAAATCCTGTGCTGATAAGTGAAAAGGGTTCTGCTCCTGGATTCAGTCTAAAGGAGACAACACAACAATGCCCTTTCTGCCTGTAATGCTGGATTACTTAGCAGATCTACTCCACAAAGGCCTATCCTCCTCTATTAAGATACATGCCTCAGCCATTTTGGCTCATTTCAACACAGAGCCACCTCTCTTCTCACACCCTCTTATCAAACAGTTCCTGAGAAGGGCAAACAATTTAAGGCCACTAAGGAGAGCACCCATCCCTGCTTTGGAATCTTGACTTTGTACTGGAAAAGCTCACGCTTTGCCCCTTTGAACCTGCAGCATCAGCACAGTTAAAATTCCTTGGAAAACAGCCCTACTTCTGGCCATCACTTCAGCTAGAAGAATGTCCGAGTTACAAGCACTCATGGCTGTGGAACCTTTCATTATTTTCCATGCTGACATGGTTTCCCTCAGGACTAACCCTTCCTTTATGCTTAAAGTGGTGTCCTGTGTGGCTCTCAACCAATCCATCCATTTGCCACCCTTCTTCCCTAATCCCCAAAATAAAGGGGAAAGGATCATGTGTTGTCCCAAATGATGTGGACATCCTACAGAAGGGCCTCGATGAGACAGATGCCTGGTGTCAGAGCCATGGCCTCAAGCTCAATGCCAACAAGTGCAGTGTCATCCCCTTTAGTAAACACTCTGTACCCATGAGCTACCACATAGGCAGCAATCTACTTAACACTGAATG
>NC_056741.1:1895378471-1895448471 GCF_019279795.1 Protopterus annectens | reverse complement strand
TACTTGGGCAGGGACATGAAGCACTGGTTGGACAGGGGGTGCTGAAGATTTTAGCTTGCCCAGCTGGTTGAGGTCTGGACCCTATAGCTGTGCCAGTGGGGAGTCTTATTGGGGACCTGGAGAGCAAGGGAGCGACCAGCCTCAAACTGACTGTGATCTCTGTGTGCTCTTATGGAAATTGCATTTTACTGTGTGTATTTGTTATCCTTGCCTCCTATATGAGATGCCCCTCACTGGTGTTACTGGTGAGGACTGAGGCTTTTTAATTGCTGGGCCAGGGCGCGGGCGTCACAGGCGTCACATATTAATTGGTGGCAGTGGTTGAGATATCCACTTCACATATTAATTGGTGGCAGTGGTTGGGATATCCGCACACATTAATTGGTTTGCAGTGGTTGGGATATCCACATCACATATTAAGTATGTGGTGTGGGTAGAGTGAATCCTGTAGCTTATGTACAGTGATCTCTGAAGGTGTTTTGTGCTCTAAATCAGCCATGCAGTGAATACTCAGAGTTCAAATCACAATTGTTTTATTTCTTTTGCTAGCTTAATTAGTTAGGGTGAGCAGGCAGCATGTCAGCAGAGCAGTATGGAAAGCTGACAAGGAGCCAGCTGGCGGAGAAGTGCCAGGCTATTGGACTGGTGCATGGAAACCTGACTAAGGCAGACCTGATTGCAGCCTTAGTTACAGCTTCATCTGAAAACAGCAACCAGGAGGACAGTCAGATAGACAGTGGAGGTATAATACCCTCAGAGAATGGACAGCTCAACCTTTCTGCAGAGGACTTAAAAATCCATCTTGGAGCTAAAGAGACTTTGCTTGGAGGCCAGGCATGTGGAAATAGAAGCAACTGAGGTGTCTAGAGTGAGTCCCTGGGACTGCGACATTTGCAGGCTGAGGAGAATGAGAAACTGCTACGTCTGGAGGCTGTGGGAAAGGAGCGGCAGCAGGAGAAGGAGATGCTGACTCTTCTCCAGAGTCATGGATGTAATGGGGAAGGGAGTAACTGGACCCCAGAAGCACAACAGGTCAGTAAATTTCTTCCGCAGTTTAAATAGGAGGGATAATTTTGATAGTTTAATTCATATCTCTGAGACGGTATGCAAACAGTATGGTGTTGACCAAAGGCTCTGGATACGGTTCCTGACCCCCTTACTCCATGGTAAAGCTGTAACTGTTTTGCCAAAAATGTCCGACGTTGCATGTTTTGATTATACTGCAGTTAAAAAGCATTTGTTAGAATTGTTTAAGCTAACACCTGAAACGTATAGGAAAAAGTTTCATGGGCATAGATGCAAGGCAGATGAAAGTGTGTGTGAATATGTTGCTGAACTGAGCACTTATTTCCATAGGTGGGTGAGTGGATGTCAGGTCACCACTTCTGAAGGGCTGGCAGACCTTTTGGTGAGGGAACAAGCCCTTAGGACTTTGCTTGAGGACATGAGGATCTGGTTAGCTGATAGACAATGTGCTACTTCAGATGAGTTGGGGAAGAAGGGAGACCTGTACCTATCAAGCAGGGTAGCCCTCCACAGGAAAGGGACCCCCAGTACTGCTCATGGGTCTAAAGGAACCCTTGGTGGGCAGCACAGACTGCTCCAAAAGAATCTGCCAGTAGCAGGGAAGCCACTAGTCCAGGTACACATCCAGGAGCTAGGGTTAAATGTTTTGAATGCAACCAGTGGGGCCATGTGGTATACAGGTGTCCATGGAGGCAAGGTGGGGAACAAAAGGTGAGGGAGCCAGTAAGTGGGAAAGACAAAATGCCAATAGTAGGTTGTCTTGAGACAACAGGGTTACTGAACTACCATCCTGTATATATCCTGATAGGAAGGATTTGGATGAGGCAGTACCATGTGCTTATGCAGTTACATGCAGTCAGGCTAGGAGACAAGCATGTGGGTCTGGTAGCCTGGGGGTGACCCAGACAAACTGCATACTTGCAGCCAGGACTGCTGAGGTGTTTACGTCAGGGAGGGAGCTACATTGTAGCAGTGCGACTGAATGTGAGCCTCAGCTGCTTGTGGGTACTGATGGTCCCTTGGACAGAGTGACTGCAAAGGTAGAGGTGAGTAGTAGTACCCAGGCTGACAGTAAGGCACCTCTGTCAAGAGGATGCCAGACTTCCTGTGGAAGAGGAGCTGGGAAGGGTTACAAGGAGAGAGTTGAGGCAGGCTCAGCTCTCAGACCCTACATTGCAAGGCCTGAGGCAGGTAGCTAGAGAGGCACCTGATTCTCAAGGAAAGGGGGAATCTGTATACTGGGACATAGGGTTACTATACAGAGAGTGGATCCCTGAGGGAGGGCTAGAAGGTTTGAGAGTACAGCAGTTGGTATTGTCTAGAGCCTACCATCTGCCACTTCTAGCCATAGCCCATGATATTCCCTTTGCAGGTCATATGAGCATAAAACGTACAAAGAGGCATATTATGCAGAATGTCTTTTGGCCTGGAATTTCCAGAGATGTAACAGGGTACTGCAGGACCTGTGAGCAGTGCCCAAAGGTAGGCAAGGCATGAGACAAGGTGAGAGCTCCTTTGATGCCTTTGCCTGTGATTGAGGAGCCATTTCAGAGGGTAGCTATGAATATTGTGGGTCCTCTGAGTACCTCAAGTTCCACAGGGAAAAAGTATATCCTAGTGGTAGTGGACTATGCTACACGATACCCTGAGGCAGTGGCTTTGTCCTCCATTGAGGCAGAGAAGGTGGCAAATGCTTTGTTAGAGATTTTCAGCAGGGTAGGTTTCCCAAACAAAATACTGACAGAGGTGTCAATTTCATGTCAGACCTGCTGGCTTGTCTGTGGAAGGTCCTGTGGGGTGAAGCACATGAAGACCACCCCCTACCATCCCCAGACTAATGGTCTTGAGAGGTTAAACTCTACAATCAAGTCCATGCTACAGGCATTTGCAGATCAGTTTAAGAGGGAGTGGGACAGATATTTGCCCCATCTGTTGTTTGCTTACAGAGAAGTTCCCCAGGAATCCACAGGTTTTTCACCCTTTGAGTTGCTGTGTGGGCATAGGGTGAGGGGACCTCTACATTTAATTTGAGATGAGTAAGAAGGTGAGTATGAGTCTGACAAGGAGTCTGTTGTGGCATATGTCCTAAACCTCAGGACAAGGCTCAGGGAACTCATGGGCTTGGCCCAGGAGAACCTGGCAGAAGCCCTACAACAGAAAAAGGTGTGGTATGACAGGAATGCTTGAGATAGAGAGTATGTTGTGGGGCAGCAGGTAATGGTTCTCATTCCTGTCAGACACAACAAACTGCAAGCAGCTTTGGAGGGACCCTCCAAGGTGGTACGGAAGGTAAGTGATTTTAACTACATGGTGGAACTGCTAGGCAGAAGGCAGGGGCACAAATTGTACCATGTTAATATGATGAAACCTTACCATGATAGGGAGGCCCTTGTGCTGAGCATTTGCAATGGATTGCAGGAGAAGTCTGAGGGAGAGCTGGGGACTGATCTCCTCAGTGAGGCTCGGGCTGACACCTCAGTGGAAGGAGTAGCAATGTCCCAGCAGCTATCTCCTAAGCTGGTTCGAGAAATCCGAGCAGTGTTGCAGGAATTTGGGGACATGTTCACTGGGAAACCAGGGTGCACCCACCTGGGGCAGCACCAGGTGGATACAGGACCCCAAAGGCCTATTAGGCAGGCCCCTTATAGAGTGCCTGTGAGAGTCAAGCATATTCTGAGGGAGGAGGTACAGGAGATGTTGGAACTAGGGGTGATTCAAGAGTCCAACTGTCCCTGGGCCTCCCTAGTGGTGCTGGTGCCAAAGAAGGATGGCAGCACCAGGTTCTGTGTGGACTACAGGAAATTAATTAGTCACACAGAGTCGGATGCTTACCCCATGCCTAGGACAGATGAGGCCCTAGAGCAGCTGGGTGGGGCTAAGTATCTTACAGCCATTGATAGGTTCATAGGTACGTACTAGGCTATCTGCCCGAGGGCATTTATAAGCCTAGCCAGAGTGCGTCTGCTTTCACCGCCCCACTGATTAATTAACTGATCCTCTGTCAAGCAGAGCCAGTTAAGTGATCTCAGGGGTGTATTTTCTGTTACCCATCCACTCGTCATGGTTTCTCTTGAAGAGTGTTAGTGAGGGGTTCTGCCTGATGTAATTTGGAATTTTGTTCCAAAGCACGGGGAGTCTCTGTGACAGGAATCTATCCCTCCAGCATGTTCTGTTTATTGCTGTGGTGAGGTTTAGCTCACTAGAATGCGTGGCTTGCAGTGACTTGGATTTCTTTAGGTGGAGCATGTCCATCAATTCTGAGTTGGACATGGCTTTGTAAGTCAGGCAGAGATCACCTCTGAGTAAACAATATGCCACTGAGTACATCCAGAGTTTTTTCAGTCGGGCTGCATAGGACATATGTTTGAGGCCAGTAATCCTCTTGGTGAGGTACTTTTGTGGTCTTTCCAGCTGTTGGAAGTGTTTTGTGAGGTACATCCCAAATGAGGCATTGTACTCTATGATGGGTCTAATGAGTGATGAGTAGAGGGGCACTATAACTTTTTTATTTCTAAATGCGAACCCTTTAGTAATTAGATGGGTCACGTAGAAGGATTTCCTAACTACTTTGGCAATATGATTGTCTAAGCAAAGATTACTATCGACCTGGGTCCTCAGATCTCTTATTACCTCTTCTGTATTAAAAGGGCTGCCACCTATGTGGTAATTTGTGGGTGTTTTGTTTTTCCCAAACGGAATGACTATGCATTTTTGGCATTTAGCTTGAGGCCATGACTTTGACACCAGGTGTCCGTCTCAGTAAAGCCCTTTTGGAGGATGTCTGTGTCAGCCGGAGAGTCAGTTGTGGCTCCCAGTTTGCAGGCATCGGCAAACTTGGTTAGCCATAGTCCTCCTGTGTTTGCCTGTACTTCTGAGAAGTATATGATGAACAGTAGGGGTCTCAGGACCAAGCCTTGCGGGACACCACTCGTGACTGGTTTAGTGTCTGACCTGGAGCCTACTATTCTTACCGTGTGAGTTCTGTCTGTAAACCAGTTGGCAACCCATCTCGTGACGTAGGGGTTTATGTTCAGGCTGGTGAGTTTTTCTGTAATACCCAAGTGGGGAATGGTGTTGAAAGCCTTGGCGAGGTCAAGGTAGGCTTTGTGAACCACCTTTTCCTCATCTATGGCCTTGGTGACTGTCTTGAAGAAGTCAACCAGGTTTAGTAGGCATGATCTGCCCTTAAAGCCGAACTGGGTCGGGTCAAGTGTTTGGAGGTTCCCAATGTCTTTGTTAATGAGTTCCATGATGATGCGCTCCATAGCCTTGCAGACCAGGCTAGTCAGGCTTATGGGGCGATAGTTACCAGGGTCAGTTGTGGCCCCTTCTTTGTGTAGAAAAATAACCGTTGCTGTGTGCCATTCTATGGGCACGTAGCATGTGTAGAGGCTGAGGTTGAACAGCATGTTTATGTGGGGGCGGGTTAGTTCATTCTGTAGTTCGTGCAAGATGCATCCTGGGACACCATCTGGTCCCTTTGACACTGTGTTTTTGGCTTTTGAAAGGGCTGTTTTCACCTGTGCGTCTGTGACTTTTGGGACACTACACTTTTCCGGTATTGTTGTGAGCCCTTTTGGAGGTGAGGGGGGGGTGAAGTTTGCATTGAATCTCTCTGCCAGGATTATGGCAATATCTGTAGGTTCAGTATATTTTGTGCTATTTTGCACTAGTTCAGTGCATATCTGTGAGTTGCCACTTAGATTCTTAAGATAGCTAAAGAAGGCTTTGTGGTTATCTTTTGAATCCTTGGCTATTTTTTTTCAAAGTTAGCCTTGGATGATTTCATGAGGGACCTTAGTTTCTTACTGATATTGATCAGGGATGTCTTTTCTTCTTGGGATTTGCTTGTTTTCTGAACTAGTTTCCTCCTCCTATTGTATAGCCTGTTTATTGCAGGGGTCCACCAAACTGGTTTCCTTCTCTTACAGGAGTGAGTCTTGGTTTTGCTAGGGATGGCACAATCCATGCATCCTTGTAGGTGCTCATAGAATACATTTGTAAATGCTTCTGCATCTTGGGCAGCATTATCCTTTAGCATGGGGGATGTGAAACTTACCACCTCTGTCTTAAAGTAAGGTGAAGTTTGCTTTAGAAAAGTTTTTTACTGTAGTTTCCTTAGCTGGGGGTGGTGGTGGGGTGTGGACATCCAGAGTGATTAGTTTATGGTCTGATCTAACCAGTGACGGGTTGACGTCTGGTTTGGAACACCTGTCGCCCATGTTGGTGATGACCAGGTCCAATATGTTTTCACCTCTGGTTAGGGGAGTTTACCAGCTGATCTAGGGCATTTGAGTTGATGAAGTCTAGGAAACGCTGGGCCTGGGAGCTTGTACTCGAGTAATTTTCCCAGTGAATGGTAGGGTAATTAAAATCGCCCAATATCAGGGTGTTCGGTAGGACCTTCATGTTTTCCAGTGTCTCCAAAAAGGTGGAGTGGTGCTCCTAGGTCATGGAGGGTTATTTGTAGCAGGTCACAATTTGCATTGCAGATTTGCCCGATGTTAGTTGCACATGGATGATCTCAGAAGTATCATGCTGTGCCACTAACACCCCCTCCTTTTGTGTTTTGGACCGTGTTCTGTGGCCGAAACGTGTGGTATGAGTTGTAACCCAGTAGTGCTGGGGCGCTCTCTGGAGCCTTGATCCAGGTTTCAGTTACTGCACAGATGTCGATGTTCTCCATACTGAGGAGTGCTTCAAGCACATGCATTTTGAGATTTAAACTCCTGGAGTTGAGTAGTATAACCCCTCATTTTTTTGTTCATTGTGCTGTTTACGGTGGTGGGTTTGACTTTTGAGCCTTGCCTAAAAAAGGCACTATGGGGGCAGCAAGAGCCTTGGCCAGTATTCGAAAGCCTAGGGGTGACAGGTGCAAGCCATCTTTTGCGAAGCAATGCGGCTTGTCGAGCATGTCGTCCCATGCTGACAGACACTGGATCCCCTTTGAATGACACCAGAAGCTTAGCCATTTGTTGAGATTGATCATTTTTTTCTTTATACTGAGGTATCATTCTTGGTGAGGGGAGGATGCTACTCAGGGTCAGGGTCATACCAGCCTGGCTACATGATCAGAGAGCTCTTCCATGTCTCTTTTCATGTAGTCTAGGGAGGTACGTCTCAGGTCATTCACACCAACATGAACAATGACAGTCATATTTGTACTTGTTCTGGAGTGACCTGAGTGCTTGTGTTATGTGGCAGATTCTGGCTCCTGACAGGCAGCTAACAGTAACCTTCTGCTTGTCCAGCCTAGTGAGTGGGACATCAGTGTGCCTGACTATAGAGTCACCTATTACTAGTGTGTTAGGTATGTTATTTCACCTTAAGGGCTGAGATTGCGTGGCACACTGATTTTGTGTTTTATGTGTTGTCTGGTTTGTGACGGGAGGTGCAGGTTGTTTGGGGGTCTGCTTTGGAGGTCTCTGATGCTTTTGCAGGTTTTTATTTAGAGCCTCCGAGTATGATTTTGTGTATTTGTGTATTTTTTGCCAGTGCTGTTTTAGTAGGTCTGTGTGTGGCTGGAGGTGTGGTGCAAATGTTAACCTTCTCCTCTTGATGGTCTGTTTCAGTCTTGGGTGGAGACAGCTTAGCTTCCAGTTTGGCTGTATAATTGCATCTCTCGCATATGTTAATGTTTTGTGGTAGGAGGAGAGGGTTGTCTGTGTACATGAGGCAGTTGTAACATTGCCTCAGGATACCCAGATTCACCAGCTGGACTGCAGAGTGCACCTGAAGTTGCCCTTTGGTCATTCCTGAATAGTAGGATGAGCTGCTTAGTCACTTGGTTGGTGAGGGTTGAATAAAGAACCTTGCCCTGCTGGTCAATCAGTGTCAGGGTATATTAGTGCTTGCTATTAGGTCTGAGCAAGTGCTGGGCTGTAAGATGTGTTTGAGTGCTTAGGTTGAGAGTTAAACTAGTTTCAAGGGAAAAACTGAAGAGGAGACTTAGTGGAGCGGGAATAATTTAACCGTAGCTAACCGGCACTGCCTGGTGCGCAAAACCGTGCAAACGTGTTTTTTTATAGTAGGGAAATGAAAGAGATAGAAATTAGGCCAAAATGGCCAATAAACTACTAACTTCTGGGCTGGAACCACTCTGCCAGGGACAGATAGGTTGCTCAAAGCTCCCCTCTCTCACAGGTGATCAGAGAAACTTCCTTCTATCCAACTAAGGTATGGGCAACTCAGAAACTAGTATCACAGCCCTGAATTCGGCCAATAAACTACTAACTTCTGGGCTGGAACCACTCTTCCAGGGACAGATAGGTTGCTCAAAGCTCCCCTCTCTCACAGGTGATCAGAGAAACTTCCTTCTATCCAACTAAGGTATGGGCAACTCAGAAACTAGTATCACAGCCCTGAATTCAGCACTAGCCTAAAAGCTGGACTATACTAGCTTAGAATGGCAGGAAACAAGGAACCTTTTTGTTTTTTTTTTTGTTTTTTTGTCTTTTTGAAAAGATAAGGCAAAAACAGTAAAAAATACACTTAAAACATAAACGACTACAAACGATCAGAAAAGGCTATTGCACTTTAGCGTGTGGCCTACAACAGTTAAACAAAAAACTTTTACAAGTGCAGGCAGTCAAATAAGTACAATATGTGAAAAAAACAAGCTTTTAAATCACAATAAACACTGGAAAGTCTGCTTATGCAGAAAACAGTTAAGTACAGCAAGAAAGTACAGAAAACTGATACTTAATCACTCCAAAGTCTCTCTTCTAAGCTAGAAGGCTTGTATCAGTTTAAGGCTTTCTAGTACTACCCAGTAGGTTAGTTACAGGAAAGATGGGAAACAAGTGCAGATGTCTTTTAAACCAGAAAGTTGAAAGAGACGGACAAACTGTCCAAATGGTCAATAAACTACAATTTCTGGGCCAGAAACCTCTCCTCTCATGGTAGACAGGTTATCTAGTGCTTACCACTCCCACTGATAAGCTAGAAGACTTTCCTCCAACACAGAAAGGCTTGTGGGGCTCAGAAGCTTACCAACAGTCCTGGATACAGCAACTCTGTATCTGGACTAGGCTAGTTACAGGAAAGGTGGGAAACAAGAGCAAGTGTGGCTTTTAAACCAGAACATTGAAAGAGATGGAAAAAAAAAATGCCCAAACGGCCGATAGCTACAATTTCTGGGCCAGGAACCACTCCTTTTGTGGTAGATAGGCTACCTAATGCTTACCACTCCCACTGATAAGCTAGAAGGCTTCCCTCCAACACAGAAAGGTTTGGGGGGCTCAGAAGCTTACAAAGAGTCCTGGATACAGCAAATCTGTACCTGGACTAGACGGTTTACTATTGAAAATGCGAACGGCACTTGGGCGACAGTCGGATAGTCGAACGTATAAGGTCATAAACAAGGATGTCGAAGACAAAATAATCAATCTAGGAACGGTTTTAACATGGGTCGAGTTAGGTGTTCAGTATTATTCCCTACTACAAACATCTTCCCTACCTCGACCCATGTTAAAACCGTTCCTAGATTGATTATTATGTCTTCAACATCCATGTTTATGACCTTATACGTTCGACTATCCGACTGTCGCCCAAGTGCCGTTCGCATTTTCAATAGTAAACCGGACTAGACTAGTTACAGGAAAGGCGGGGAACAAGTACAAATGTAGGCTTTTAAGCCAGCAAGTTGAAAGATGGAAAACTGCCCAAACAGCCAAATGAACTATAATTTCTGGGCCAAAACTCACTCTTCCCATGGAGGATAGGCTACCTAGTGCTTACCACTCCCACTGATAAGCTAGAAGGCTTCCCTCCAACACAGAAAGGCTTGGGGGGCTCAGAAGCTTAAATACAGTCCTGGATACAGCAAATCTGTACCTGGTCTAGACTAGTAACAGGAAAGGCAGGAAACCAGCACTAACACAGGCTTTTAAATCAGAAGGTTGAAAGAGATGGAGAAGCTTCCCAAACGGCCAATAAATTATCATTTCTGAGTCAGAAACCACTCCTCCTGTGGTAGATAGGTTACCTAGTGCTTACCACTCCCACTGATAAGCTAGAAGGCTTCTCTTCAACACAGAGGGGCTTGGGGGGCTCAGAAGCTTACCAACAGTCCTGGGTACAGCATATCTGTACCTGGACTACACTAGTTATAGGAAAGGCATGGACCAAATGCAAAACAGGCTTTTAACCAGAAAGTAGAAAGAGATGGAAAAACTGCCCAAATGGCCAATGAACTACAATTTCAGGGCTAAAACCCAATCTTCCCATGGTAGATAGGCTACCTAGTGCTTACCACTCCCACTGATAAGCTAGAAGGCTTCCCTCCAACAAAGAAAGGCTTGGGGGGCTCAGAAGCTTACCAACAGTCCTGGATACAGCAAGTCTGTATCTGGACTTGACTAGTTACAGGAAAGGATCTTACCAAGGGTTACTGGCAGGTGCCCCTGACTCCCAGTGCTAGAGAGAAGTTGGCCTTTGTGACTCCTTTTGGCTTTGAGTTCACAAAGATGCCCTTTGGGATGAAGAATGCCCCAGCGACTTTCCAGAGGCTTTTAGATCATATCCTAGCTGGAGGGTTTGCCCTTGCTTACCTATATGATATTGCCATCTACAGCCATTCCTGGCCAGAGCACCTTCAGCATGTCGAGAAGGTGCTGGGCAGACTACAGAGGGCTGGGTTGATCATTAAGCCGAGCAAATATCAGGTGGGTATGGCAGAGGTCTCCTACCTAGGACATAGAGTGGAGAGTTGTAGGATAAGGCCAGAACCTGCTGAAGTGCAAGCCATTAATTCATGGCCTGCACCTGTTACCAAAAAGCAGGTGAAGGCATTTTTAGGGACAGCAGGGTACTAAAGAAAGTTTGTCCCCAGTTATAGTACCATAGCTGCTCCCCTCACAGACCTGACCAGGAAGAACAGGCCAGATAAGGTAGTGTGGACCCCAGCATGTGAGCAGGCGTTCTGTTAGCTTAAAGAAGCTTTGGGACGACCCTCTGTGTTAGCCAGTCCAGATTATAGCAAAGAATTTGTTGTGCAGGTGGATGCTTTGAACCATGGGGAGGGGGCTGTACTTAGCCAGATTTCTTCAGAGGGAGAAGAGCACCCAGTGGTTTATCTCAGTCATAGGCTCCAACCCAGGGAGGAATGGTATGCAGCTGTAGAAAAGGAATGTCTAGTCGTAGTGTGGGCACTGCAGAAACGTCAGCCTTATCTGTATGGAAGGAAATTCACTGTTATGACAGATCACACCCCCCTAACATGGTTAAACAGAGCCAGCCAGCAAAATGCCAAGTTGCTACGATGGAGCCTAGGGTTGCAAGCATGTGATATGTCAGTGCAGCACTGCAGTGGGAGTAGCAATGCCAATGCAGATGGGCTCTCAAGACATGGAGTGGGGTAGGTATACTCAGACCTGGCCCTCTCAAGCAGCGTTTCTCAAGGGTCACTTGAAAAACTAGCTTGAGTTCCCCGGGGGGGGGTATGTGAAGAGTGGGTAAAGATATATGAAGGCTGCCAGCCTAGCCAGATAGAATTTTGTAGATAATTCTGTCATTTGTAAATATGAATGTAAGACACAGGCCTGTTGTCTTAAATGGAAAAAACTGCTCTTAGACGTGGAACTGAAAAAAATGAAACCGTGCTCTCTACTGACCAAAATAAAGCATGTTGTGACCCTTTGATGTAGACAGTGGTGCCAAAGGGTCTAGATGAAGGAATTCTTGCTATTGTTTTAACCAATAGTTAAATTGCTAGATTTAAACATGCAAATGCATTTTTATTGCTCTGCTTACTGACCAGCTGCAAGATAACAAAAGGAGATGTTAAGAATGTAAATGCAGTTTCTGTTAGCCTGGGAACCCAGTGAAGTGTTAAGAATGATGTAATATATAGCCTGGGAACTACAGGAAGTGTGAAGAATGATGTAATGTGAATCAGAACTGCAATTTCAATTTAAAGAGAGAGAACCAGAGATTAAGCATTTTTGTCTTGACCATCCAACTCATCAGCACTCTGCCTGTTTTCTTATGTTAGTTTATCTTAGACTTGTATTTTCTCTTAGAAATAGCTAAGAACTAGAAAGATTAGACTGTGTTTTTCTGTGATGTCAGAACTGTACTACTGAATTATTTTAAGCATTTCTCTGTGATCTCTGAACTCTTGACTAGCACTGTGTAGTAAGAAGTATTGTCTTGTGTTTTTATTATTTATTATTAAATATTTTAAAACCTTTCAACTGTGGCTGTTTTGTGTGCAGATAATTTAAGCTCTAGAGTGCATTGCATATTTATAGTGAGTACTGTACCAAGTCACTCTAATAAATCTTGAATAATTACTTATACTACCAATAGGATAATAATATTGCACAGTAATAATTGGACACTCTTTTAAGGGCCTTTGAGTAGCTGATAAATATTAGCTGGGTGGTGGCAGTGATTTCTACCATATAGTCTGGGTAAAAGGGGCACAGCTGGAGAACCTGTGCCAGCCTTCCCCAGGAGTGTCTGTGTGGTTATATAAACTCATCTCAAAGTGTGTGTGTCAGCTACTTGGGCAGGGGCATGAAGCACTAGTTGGACAGAGGGTTCTGGAGATTTTAGTTTGCCCAGCTGTCTGAGATCTGGACCCTAAAGCTGTGCCAGTGGGGAGTCTTATTGGAGACCTGGAGAGCAAGGGAGCGACCAGCCCCAGACTGACTGTGATCTGTGTGTGCTCTTAAGGGAAATTGCACGTTACTATGTGTATTTCTTATCCTTTCCTCTTATATGAGATGCCCCTCACTGGTGTTAGTGGTGTGGATTGAGGCTCTTTGATTGCTGGGCTAGGGCACGGGCGTCACATACACATACAAATATGTGCGCGCACACACATTTGTAAAGTCCTCATGTTTGGTATAGACTGATCATTTTCATTAACAGAATCTGCTGATCAGAAAAAGCTGGTTCCCAGTGCAGTACATAGTTTGTTAAACACTGCCGAGAGTCTTAGGGTAAATTTACAGTTTAAACTGTAAAAAAGCATAAAGTCCTAACTGTACTCCTTGACACTTATGCACGGTTTAAATTGACTTGACAAAAATATAAGAATAATAGCCAAAAGCTTTTTTTTTCAGGATGACAAAGACCTGGTGCCCGAGTTCGTAAATTCTGAAGGGTTAACATGCTTGATCAAAGTTGGAACAGAGGCGGATCATAATTATCAAAATTACATCCTAAGAGGTTTGTACTACCATCTCTTAATGTTAAGACATGAGGAGTGTTTAATACCGATGTAACAGTTGATTATTTTGGTTAATTATTTAGAAGTGTAGTAGTAGTAGTAGTAGTAGTGAGCCCCACTAGGCACAATTTAATTTTTCAGGGGTAATCCTCAAGTGGTTTAAGTGTCTTCCTAGACATTCCATGCAACATGTAAGTGGAAGTGAAGGAATTTAACCCAAGACTATAGAATGACACTTTTAGCCTTGACCCAAATGTTAGCAAGCAGATGACTTTGATCTCAGCACTGAAACAGGTGCCAAGAACTTTTAGGATTACATTGTTAGAGAGGCAAGATATTTGTCCTTAGCTGACCAGCTGACTCAGACTCTTCCAGTGTTTGAAAATGTACAGATTCATTTGATGTGGGATAGAAAAGAAATTGTTAAAATTTTATGAAGATTATTTTATACTACTACTACTTACTGTACATCGTACGGCTGTGAATACAATTAGTTAAAAGAAGATTTTATTGCATAACCTAAGCATAGTTAAGAAATTGTACATTTAAAGGAACAGAAAATTCCCACCGTTAATGTGGCCAGGTTGATAAGACTGGAAAGTCTACAGATATTATATTATACCTGTAGTTAAGAAGCACTTAAACTTGAACCAGGAAGAACTGCTAAGTGACCATCCATGGTCATCAGAGGGATCATTACTTGCAAGATCATTCATAAGGCGTGAAAATTAGCTGCAGGCGACATCTGTTAATTTGGCATGACTTCAACAGAGTGAAATGGGTCTCCTCCTCATGCTGAGGATCCTAGCAGATTACTTATTAGAAAGGAGAATGCAGTCCATAACATTTCAGTGCCTTATCTCCACAGAATTGTCACCAGTCTGTCCATTGGTTTTATCCACTTGGCTTAGTGTAGTAAGTACTCAGAATGGGAATTTTTCTGTCCTTTGACTAATATTGTTTAATATGCCACTTTCAAATTTGGTCTTTTGATGCTATGATTTTCAAGATCTTTCTAAAATGGAGGACATTCCTGTATAAAATCACTTACAAGTGTGCTTAAAGGTGACTGAGTTTGCCAAATTACTGTCACATTCACTGGCTTTTCTGCTTCCATCAGAACCACAGGATATCATATTGTGAGCATTTTCTCTGTTTATTAATAAAACTTTGTTTCATGTAATGAATATTGCAGCATTTCTTACATATAAAAAAGCTTCTTGAGTTAGGCCAAAGGATAGACATTCCTTCTCTCACAGGAGTGCTTTCTTCTAGTGGATCTGATATGCATAAACCAAGTGTTGGCATAAGATAGATAAGCCTAAAATTTACTGTTGAAGGATTCCATGGGCACAAAGAAATGAAACCTTAGTGAACCCTAGCAGCAGTCATTCTGTTATTAGGCAGCCTTGTCTCTTCTATCCCTTCAACCACTTGTGTCTTTTTTCCTCCACTCCACTGACTGTTTTGCTGTCTTACAGAGGCTATCAGTAGGACAGCAGGCCCACAGCCAAGCCAGGGGTCAGTTCAAGTTCTTGCTGTATCACAATCAGAACCAGGCTCCCACATATCCACAGAGAACCAGTCCAAAGTGTGCTTTAATGGGGAATGCTGTCCTTCCCTTGATACTGCCACCTTTTTCTTTCAAAGCCCAGTAACACTGGGAAGCTGACAGTGGTTTGGGCTGTATATATAAAATGTAAGTTGACCAAGAATATGTCCTTATACCTCAAGGGACAAATTCTTATCCAGGAGATGTATACCCCCCCCCCAAATGCTTGCTCTGGCCCCAGCCATTTTTGATGATTGTGTTAATAAGTAAGTAGGAACATGTTTCAGAATCCTCACCACGTTTACAGCTTTTCCGACTGACAGGAAAAGAGCACTTTCCCCTGAGCCTTTGTACAATTCAGACCTCAAAAAAGTGTATGGCCTTGACCGGTTTGGTTAACTCTGTTCTCTCCTGGGATAAAGTTCAGATGAGGAACCATCACCTGGGGTCTCCTGCTGAAGATGTCTCCAATGGAGAGACCTTGTGATGCAACAGAATTATCTGACATCTGAATATTGAGAAGCACAAGTGGATGGACATTTCTCCAGTCTTCCCAGTAAATGAAGACCCCTTTGATAATGCTTCAGTGATCTGTGCTCAAAGACACTAGCTGTGGAAATCAAAATAACTCTGTAAGAGCCCTATTGAAAACATTATGGTGATTTTACAGGAAGTCACTGGGATGTCCAAATTGTTGCCATGTAAATGCTTTCTTAGTGATAAAATAAGTCATATCTTTTTACTGACTCAGGAAGAGGTATATGCTTTCTTCATCTTTCCAATAAGGGCTATAAACTGTCAAATCATATGCTTTGATATCAAGACGCTATGTGTGGACACATGAAGTACATGATGGACTTGACAGAGTCCTGATGCAAAGACATGGTTGGTTCCCTCTGCTGTCAGTCATGTGGCTTTGATACAAGATTGGCAGTTCAGTGCAAGTTCATTTAACTGTTCACTTATCCCTGGGCACGGTTCTGCTTCTTATGCACAGTGTCGACATTTCACAAGTTTCTGGTAGTCCTTTTGTATTTAGTTTAGGGCACTGTTGTTCATGGGGGTGGGGGTCATCATTAACTTGGTAACCATTTAACAGGAGACTGCTGTAAAATATGATAAATGCCCTTTCTGGCAAGGGCTGTTTAATTACTCCATTTGAACTTTTGTGTCCAGTATGGTTCATTATGGTGTATCGACTCCATCTAGACTGTCGCAGACAAGGCTTTCACAACTTCATAATTACTTACCTAGGCTATTGCTGTCACAACTTCATAAGTACTTACCTAGGCTATTGTTCTAGGGGGTCTTAAGCCTAGCCTTACATTACCATGGTAGTTTTTATTCATTGTATTTTGCTTACAAATAACAGATAAGGACAGGTTGGGGCATTTACATGATGTTCATAGTGTTACACTGCTGTAGTCATTGCACTTGGGTTATCCTGCCGTCAGGCGGTCCCTCAGTCGGCCAGAGTTCCAAAGTCTTGGTCTGGCTTCGGTTGCTGTCGCTTCTTCCCTGACATCAGTGCGCCAGGGTTATACAAGATGCAGCCGACGCCATTTTCTTCAGTCTTTCTTGCCGCGAGGTGCCCGAAGCAAAAGCAGTTCGCAAGTGCCAGTCGGCCGACTCCTGAGATTTTCATTCCGAATCCAGAACCGAAGTCTTCTACAAAGCTAAGTACCCCGTTGGGGAAACTTTTTCTTGCCTCAGACCGATGTCAGTAAAAGTTAATAATTGTATTTCTTGTGGGAAAATACCTCATAAGGATTTCCATTCTTATTGTATCCCATGCCTAGGCCCAGACCACGACGTCACAGGTTGTCGGTTTTGTGCTAGGTTTAACAAGCGCACTATTAAATGTCCGTTTGATTTTTCCCGACATTATTTTGGCAGAAAATTCAATTACACCATGCCATCAGAACAACCGACAACTGGGATACACAAAAAGTGCAAAGACAAGGACAGGCATCCGAGGCCCAAAACTGACGACAAAGCCCCTTCTAGGCCAGTTGCCGGTTCTCCGGTTTTCAGTGAGGCGCCTTCACAGCCCCTGACGACCGCTTCTTTGGAACCACAGGCCGCCTCTGACTCCCACGTGGAGATGGCTGGGCCTTCAGATACACCAGATTTACAGCCTACTGAGACTAACCCTTCAGAGGGATCCGGAGCAGCTGAACAACCCTCAGCTTCAGAGGGTGTTTTCAGACCTACTCAGCTAACCACTAAATCTTCTGCTAAGTCTAAAACCCCTTTAAAAACAAAGAAACCACTTCAACATTCACCAGGACAGGCCTCCATGCCTAAGAAAAAGATGCTGAAAATGGCCGAAAACTTAATTACTCTGATCAGGGGGTCCCACCCTCCTCCTGATAAAAGGCCTAGACAGGATGCAGACTATGACTCATCCGACCAGGTGTCTATCTCTTCAGATTCATCCTCAGACCAAGGATACTCTTTACTCCCTTATGAGGATTCTGATGCTGAGGAATCAATTCCTTCAGCCTCTCCACCAGAGGACTACTCCTTTGGGGAAACCTTACATACCATGAGGGAGCATTTCCATTGGGAGGGTCAGGATTATTCAGAATCCAAGAAAAGGCTCAGAGATTTTCTTTTATTACCTCAACACAGACCCCTTGCTATCCCGCCAGTGTTAGATATTGTGGATGATGTGTATTCTGAATCAAGTTTAAATCCTGATTCTTTACCTCCTGCTCCAGTTAAGCCAGACAGATACTACAGAGTCCCTGACTCTCACAAATTTCTTTATAAAAGCCCTGTTGCTGACCCTGAAACTATTTCCCAGGGTCCCAAAGGGGTAAAGGCCTCTACAGCAAAAAATCCAGTTCCCTCTGACAGAGATCCCAGAGCATTAGACAGATGGGGGAAGAAAGTATATACATCTGCAACTTTAGCAATGAGGGCCTTAAATTTCCAGTTTCACATGCTTAAATATCAGCAATATTTGATGTCTCAGTTGAAACAAAAAATGCTTCCAAATTCAGATCTTCCTAACTATAAGGAAATGCAGGATTTATTGCATGCAGCTGAACAAGTGGGAAAACATACTTTACAATGTGGTTTTGATTCATTAGAGGTCTCCTGTAGAGCAGCAGTTACAGGGTCTGTCATTCAAAGACCTGCTTGGTTAAAAGAACATACGTTACCAGATCATGTTAAAGCAAAACTATTGGATGCACCTTTGCAGCAGGATGTGTTATTTGGAGTTAAGGCAGAAGAGGTATTAAAGAAAATGGAGGATAAGGCAAAATCTATGCAAACGGTGAAGGATTTCTTACAGGTTCAGCCTCCTCGATTTAGCAGAAATTGGCCAACAAAAAATTGGTCCTTTCCAGTTACAGACAGACCTCAAAGGGGCAGATACAGACGTCCAAGAGGCAGAGGTCAGCCACAAGGTTCTTACAGGCCTCGACAATGGGGTGCTTCAACCCACAAAGAAGGGGAAGACAGGCCTCAACCCTCAACCTTATAAAAACAGTCCCAATGACTTCCCACTACAGCTGCCAAGCACTTCTCTCTTGGCAGCCCCCTTGGGGGGAAAACTAGCGCTTTTCTTTCACAATTAGCATATGATCACCAAAGACAAATGGATTCTCAGTATTGTATCTCAAGGTTACAGGTTCCACTTTCACACTCTGCCAAGGTTAAAAGGAATGCCAAATCTGCTACCAAATCAATGGGCAGAGGCTCAAAGACAAATTACAGCACTCATGGACATGAGAACTATTCAAAAGGTACCAACACAGGAGCAAGGACAAGGATTTTACTCAAGACTCTTTCTGGTTCCCAGAAAGGACAAAGCCTGGAGGTCCATTCTGGATCTTTCTTCTCTAAATACTTACCTGGATGTTCCAAATTCAAAATGTTGACACTACAGCAGCTTCTTCCCATGCTGGGCAAGAAAGCTTGGCTCATAACTTTGGACCTCAAGGAAGCATACCTGCATGTCCCTATCAGACAAAATTGCAGAAGATACCTCAGATTCTTAGCTGGTTCAATGCATTACCAATTCTCTGCACTGCCCTTTGGCTTATCTACTGTGCCCAGGGTCTTTACAAAATGCCTGGCACCAGTAATTGCATTTTGCAGACAAAAAGGAATTCAAATTTACCCATACTTGGACGACTGCCTTATTCAAGCAGAGAGCAAAGACATTCTTCTAAAGCATCTGGCGTTTGTAAAAAGATTGCTAATTTGCCTAGGGTACACAGTAAACGAAAAGAAGTCAAAACTAGTGCCCTCACAAGAGATAATATTCCTGTGTGCCATCTTAAATACAACGGCCCAGATGGCTTATCTCACGCCAGACAAGCAAGGACAACTGTCTCAATATTTCCAATTGATGGCAACAAAAACCCAACTCCCTGCAAGAAAAATTCTGCAGTCCTTGGGGTACATGGCATCTTGCATACTTCTAATTCCATATGCCAGACTGCATATGAGGACACTACAATGGTACCTAAAGAATGTCTGGTCTCAACACTGTCACAGTTTGGAAACAGTAATACCACTTATTCCTTGCCTTCAACAGGAGTTTCGATGGTGGGCTCAAGCCTGTCACCTCAACAAGGGACAGCCTTTCACTCAACCCACAGCCAGGCAAACACTGACAACAAATGCTTTGGATTACGCCTGGGGAGAACACATGGCAGGAAAATGTATTCAGGGCAAGTGGCCCGCAGATCAAAGGCATCTTCACATCAATCAAAAAGAGATGCTAGCTGTACAAAATGCCCTTACAGCTTTCAAGGACCTTCTGCATTCAGCACAACTACTACTAAAGGCAGACAACACCACAGTTTTGTGGTACATAAACAAGCAAGGGGGCACTCATTCATATCCCCTCTGCAGACAAGCCATGACCTTGTGGAACACAGCTCTAACCTATTAAGTTCATCTGCAAGCGCAATTCCTGCCAGGAGAGAAAAACACTCTGACAGACGACTTAAGCAGGAACATCATGGATCCACACGAGTGGAAATTACATCCACAAATATTCAGAATGATAACACAAAAATGGTGGAGCCCGGACATAGATCTGTTTGCATCCCCTATGAATATCCAGCTACAGAAATTCTGCACAAGGACTTACCACCCACAAGCATGGAAAGTGGATGCCCTCTCATTCAGGTGGAAAAACCTACAAGTATATGCTTTCCCACCACTACCTCCCCTTTCAAAGGTACTCCTAAAAGCCAGACAAGAAAAGCCAAAGATGATCCTGATTGCCCCAGACTGGCCACGCCAGCACTGGTACCTAATCTTAAAGAACTTAGCACAAGGTCCACCATGGATTTTGCCTCAAAACCCACATCTTCTGACTCAGCAAAACAATCAGATACTTCACAGCCAGCTCAAGACCTTAAACCTGGCTGCATGGCAGATTCCTTAGTCAAGCAAGCAATGCCTCTCTCCAAAGCTGTTATGGATGTCATTCTGGAGGCCAGAAGGCCTAGCACCAGGAAAGCCTATTCAGATAAATGGAAGAGATTCTGTGCCTGAAACCAGGCTCACAGCCTTGACCCTGTTGTCCCAAATATTCCTCAGATACTACAATACTTAACTGAGATGCTGGACAAAGGCCTCTCCTTTTCATCCATTAAGATCCATGCCTCTGCCATCGCTGCTCATTACAACACAGACCCACCAATTTTTTTCTAATCCTTTGCTAAAACAGTACCTCAGAGGGGCTATAAACATAAGACTGCCCCGTAGAGCACCAACTCCAGCTTGGGACCTCAACTTCGTCTTGGAAAAATTAACTTTACCTCCTTTTGAGCCAGCTAACTCAGCAGACTTAAAATATGTCTCTTGGAAAACTGCTCTGCTCCTGGCAATAACCTCAGCACGAAGAGTTTCAGAATTACAGGCACTAATGGCAGTGGAACCTTTCATCATTTTCCACCAAGACAGGGTGTCTTTACGAACAAACCCTACTTTTATGCCAAAGGTGGTATCAAGTGTGGCTCTAAACCAAATTATTCACTTGCCAACTTTTTATCCAAATCCACAGAATAAAGGGGAGAGACTTCTGCATTCCTTGGACATACACAGGCAGTTACGCTTCTACTTGGACAAAACGAAAGCTTTCAGGAAAACTGAGCAATTGTTTGTAGCATATGCTGCAGGAGCACAGGGAAAAGCCATTTCAAAACAGACCATTTCAAAATGGATAGGGCACTGTATATGTTTTTGCTACACACACCATGGGAAAGCAGTAACTAACAGCATTAGGTCTCATTCCACCAGGGCAACAGCCACTTCAACTGCCTACCTCAGAGGAGTACCTACCAAGGACATTTTGGAAGCAGCAACTTGGAGTTCTGTACATACCTTCACCAAGCATTACCATCTGCCTTTTTACTCTAAATACAGAGCTGGCTTTGCCACTGCAGTGCTGCAGGGCCTTATAGCCACCACTAATGCCTTATAGAACCAGCCACCCAACCTCAGCATTGGGATTCTACCCAGGTGTAATGGCTGCAGCAGTGTAACACGATGAACATAGTACAGTTTTGTACCTACCATAAATATAGATGTTCGAGTGTATACACTGATGCAGTCTAGGTTACCCTCCCTCCTTCCCCTCTCCCTTGCTGGTACTTACCTAGGCCTTCTACCCTTTGCTACCTATGGGGAGTATTTGCTGGTAACTGAAAGTTTTCGATTGCTTTTCTTATGTATGTTTTATTAGCCATTTACATTGCCTACCTTTTTGGGGGCACCTGACATCTGGGGAAAGAAAAACTGAAGAAAATGGCATCGGCTGCATCTTATATACCCCTGGCGCACTGACGTCAGGGAAGAAGCGACAGCAACCAACGCCGGACCAAGACTTTGGAACTCTGGCCGACTGATGGCAGGATAACACAAGTGTAATGACTGCAGCAGTGTATACACTCGAACATCTACATTTATGGTAGGTACAAAGCTGTATACTTTTCATCTTCCCATGAGGGGCAAGGGTGCTAGACCAGTGGTGAATGTGCAGTTACCCAGACAGTCACTCAGATTACATTTGAGTAGAGTAAGAGGAGAACAAGTACTTTGCTTTATGTGGACTGAAGTCAGCTCCATAGAAAATATGTTCTTTCTCTGTGATACATACCTGTCCCAACAACATGTTCTATTTATTTTGCAAAAGAGCTTATGATCTCTTGAGCAGATGTTTGTTATACCACTGGACTTTGGAATGTGTAATATGAGTGACAGAACATGGTCATTGAAAGCTCTATACATGAGTAACATGTTGCTCTAGGTAGCCTATATGATACTGAGACAAGGGACAGTGCCTTTAGATAGTCTGCATATTTTTTAAAATTTAGGTTCTTCATTTTTTAGTGAGAAAACATTGTGGAAATTCCATTTATGACCAGTGTTTTGGACAGGTGCATACCAAACAGAGCATTATACTCCGTGATCGGCCTAATGAGTCCCGAGTCCATTCCTGGATCTGGAAGCAATACCTTTATATGTAAGCTGTGCAACAAAGAACTTCCTTATAAGAGTGGATATGTGGGGATCAAAGGCCAGTTCATTTTCAACATGGATTCCCACATTTCTAGCTATGAAATCAAATTTCAGGAGTGTGTTGCTAATGTGATTAAAAAAAAAAAAAAAAAACACAGTCTCACAAAGAGACCAGTTACCAATGGAGCCCCCCAGGGTTCAGTTCTGGGACCTCTCCTGTTTGGCATCTACTTTTCTGAAGTAAAAGCCAATACCAAGGTGCTCCAGCTGACTAAGTTAGCAGAGAACTGCAAGCTAGAAGCAGTCATTGAATCACCAAATGATTTAGCCATTCTTCAGGAAGGTTTGTCACAAATAAATAGCTGGTGCCAAAATCATGGACTGAAACTAAATGCCAAAAATAGATTATTGTATCCTTTGGGAAATCATTCACCCCAGGGAACTGCTATATTGACAATATGCTACTGAGTTGACCCAGTTGTTTAGGATTTGGGTACTTTTATGGAAAGTGACATAACTTTTGACCAACATGTGTCTGTTGTAAGAAAGCCCTACTGTAATGCACAGCTTATAAACAAAGGGATTGTGTCTACATTAAGGGGTGTCATTGTCCCCTTTTACTCAGCCCCTCATAAGGCCAGTCATTGAATATAATGCCCCTTTTGGTATTTATCTTTCCAGACACATGCAACAACTGGCACACCCACAGAGATACCTTACTAAAAGGACGCAAGGTCTTAACGACATGTCCTACATTGGCCAACTCAGAGCCGTGTCACTATACTTGGTATTCTACAGACTGCTAAGAGGTAACCTGTGTGTTGTATACAAGGCATCCTCCAACCCATTACTGATAGCTTTATTGCACATCAGCAAGTCAAATGCCATTAGAAAAGGTCTTTCTAGGGATCCAAACCTCTTTTGTAACATCAGTAGAACAGTTTGAAAATAGGAGGATCCTAAGTGAAAGACCAGCATTGGTTCAGTTTCTAGTAGAGTCTAGAACAGAAGCTGCTGTTCAAAAGGAATAATAAGTAAAGCATATAAAATATTACATGATAACTATAAGAATCAATCAGAGGAGGTTAGAAAGGATTGCAGTGAGAGACTGGATAAGTAGTTCACAAAGAAACAATGGGAAGGTATATGTATGGCTCCCAAAAATTCAACGTCTAGAAGATTTAGGATCTTTGCTTGAAAATGTTTACATAGGTGTTTTATAGGTTCATAGGTAATTACTAGGTTAATGACGACAGAGGATCTTTTTAGGCCTTGCCATGCTGTCCAGTGTGAGAATTAAAGCATGTACCTTGTGTCTGTGAGCTAATCACCTTAACCATCAAGGCAACCCCCAACCCCCCCTTCCTTTAAAGGAAGAGTACAGAGAGTCATAGTATTAGGAGAATCCATCCATCCACAATCCCTTATTCTCCAAGAAGACTGCAAATAATTTTTCTTCAGGTAGATTTCAAATGTTGGAGGTGTGATGAGGAAGAAAGAGGTAACTGGGAACATATTTTTGGGAGTGTAATGACTTGGCAGACTTAAAAAAAATTCCCTGCAGATTACTCTGTCAGAAATACTTGGTGAGCAAATTGGTGTAACTAAGAAAACTTTTTTGAGCTGTGATATAGAATTGGAATTGCATATACATAGTAAGACCTTGCAGAGTTTTTCTGGTGTCTACCAAAAAAGCAATTACTAGAAAATGGAAATCAAAGTCTAAATCAACCATACTAGAGGTCGTGAATGTAGTAATATAGGTAAAATAATTGGAAGTGGGATATTTAGAAAAGAGTAAATTACATGGAAAAATAAGAATTATGGGAACAGTACATACAGAATAATGTTTTGCAACAGGAATGAGGTTTAAGGGAAGTCGGGAATTTAATCAGCTAAGTAATATTAGATAGACAATGACTGTATAGAAGATTTTATGTACTGTATAATGTTTGCAACTAAAATATGTTAGTATGCTTTGTTTTCATATATAGAAATGTATAGTTGCCTACATCATATGTGATAATTCAATAAAGATGTTTCTTGTTTAACAAAAAGTACAAATAGAAAGGTTTGGAGAAACCGGTATGTCTTGCAGGGGATACCACTACTATGGAACAGACTCCCCATCCATGTAAAACAAAGTTCATACCCATCTGTATTCAAGCCCAACTTAGAGCTGTGGATGGGGAAACAGAAAATTTACCTCAGGACTGCCCTTGTACTTCTGATGGACATAGGCAGTTCCTAAATACTTTCCCATGCATGGTTCCCTTTAAATTATCTGAGGTGTGATCCCAGCTATTCTTATTAGGGATCATGTAGGATTATTGACCATGGGATAGGCACTGCCAGTCTGTAACTAAATGTGATGGATTGTCTTGAGCACAAGTAAGGAAATTGGCAAGGCTTAAAATGTCCCACAAGATCAGCTAGCCTGCCCCTTACCTATGATAGTTATAAGGAGCCTCATGTTTGCCAAAGGATATGATTATACACATTTTTGCATTTAGTTTTAGTCCACCTACCAATTCTGACAGAAGTCATCACCTGGGACTATACACTCTCTCAGCACTTGGGTGTTTTTGAAGCTCAGCAAATAAGCTGGAACCTGCTGGTAGGTTACCCACCACAATGTCCACATAAGTGTTGCTATCTTCTTTTAGATTCTTTCTAATCTTTTCTAATCTTGGGTGTCTGGTAGCAGCTAGTATGCTGCCAGCAAGGTCTAAACATAACTGATACTGTCTGACTATCTTGTGAGGGTATGATGAGGTCTCTAGATCTTAAGGGGTATGATAGACTCTCTGGATCCTGAGGGGAGCTCAACTATGGCTAGAGTACCCAACAAACAGAGAGCTTTGTGGTCAGTCTCCAGTTAAAATGTTGACCTGTGGGAAGTCTGTGAAGTTTTTGCATCCCCCGGTTTGGCCCATAGCCACCTTGCCTATCCATTTATAATACTGCTATGTCCTGGACAATGACCGGGGTGCATGTGTGACAGGCCTCCACTGCTCTCCATCTTTATGAAAATAAATCTCAGATGATTTCAGCTTTTTTTTTGTCTGGGTTATAAAGAATTATCACATGAAGGGACAAAAGCTGGTAGAAAGTTTTCTACCAGGGACTGCCCAGCACTGGTGGTTGATCGAAAGCGGGATAACTTTCTCTGCATAGTTAATGATATCAAAGGAACCCTGACTTTCAGTCACATTGGATGGCTCCCTTATCTTCAGGACTGTTCTGGTTTTCTGCGAGTCCGATGGTATCCCACTGAAAGAGCGAGAGAGAGAATATAGCCCAGAAAGTTTACTTCTAAGTGTCCTTGGCTCATACTTATTCCATGATTAATCTAGTTTAACAGTGTTAAGTTTGTTTGGCTTCATGGCCTGATAGTGTTTTCCTTTCAAATGAGAACCTCATCCATGTGGCAAACTGTATTTGGAAGTCTGACTAAGATCATAGACATGTACTTTTGGAAATGTTGTGGAGCTGAGGCAGTCCCAAATGGTAATCTGTTGAAGAAATAGTGCCTAAATTGGTTGATGAAGGGTGGTGTATGTGGCAGAATCTGTGGGCAATGGGATTTGTCAAAAACCCATTATTTACATCAAACTTGATTAACAGATATGTTAATAACATTGCCAGGGTCTTCACCTCCAATGTTAGAATGAATTTCTCCCTGCACACTACTTAAGCAAATCTGTTTAGGTCAATACCAATGTGCATTGACCCAGTCCTCCTAAGTAGTGGCATCAAGGTTAAAACATCAGACTGTTGACTGCTTCTTTTTGCTTATGACACTAGAGCTTTCCATCTGTATCGACTTCCTAACCCAGTACATACTTGCGTACAAGTCTCCTTCAATCTTTCAGGGACTTTGCTGTCCGACCTGGATACTAAGTTTAGGTTGTCTGTGACTGGCCTACCAATATGTATGTTGTTGAGTGCATAAATGCTTTTTTGAAAACTATATGCTCTCCTTCTGAGAGACTCTTGACATCTGCAAGACACACAGGTGAACATCTCCAGGCCCATAGAGTAGTATGTAGTGTTAGTGTGTATACACCGGATGATTCCTTTGTTAATGTGCTTGTAAATATAATGCAAGATGACTGTTACATCAGTATCCGTATCAGTCTAGAAATTCACTTTATGTTCTCTGTTGAACAATTTGGCAGACCAGAGATTTCTTAAGGCAGTCACTGTTCCAAGAAATAGGGCCTTGTTTGCTTCCATGGTGTGCACCTCTCAGACTGACTTTCAGATTTTCTTGTAATGCCCCTTCATTCCACAAGTAACCTTTGACACCTACTGCCATTTCAGGTGACCTGACTTCCCACACCTATATCAGGACTGCTAAAAGGTTGTTTCTGCAGAGCTGATGAGGACTTTCTGAGCTACTAAGCTGCCTTCTGCTTCATAGGGTAACTCATTTTGGCTTTAGTGGAAATGCCATGAGCCTGCAACATTGTTATCCCTGGCAATATTGCTGGTCCTAACAGTGCTGCTCCAGCAACATTGCTTCTCATGTCTAGGCAATTTATTAACTACCTTGGATTATTTTGCCATATTTAGTGTTTTTCCAGGGTCAGATCGTTGCCCAGGTGCTTTCTTTCTGATAAGTGTCTTTTAGTCTATCCACTGACCTGTTGCAAATCTGCTCATCATGGAGAAGATGGAATTTGCAGTTTTCAGACAGTGACTATGAGGCAGTGATAAAAGAAAATCTTTCTCTACATAGCTGAATCCTTGATGAGTCTTGCTTCCCTCCCATATGATTGTGCTCATTGTCAGAATTAAGAAAAGTTCTACTATGACTTTTACAGCCTTATACTACTGCCTTTTACCTTTAGTGTAATTCTGCCCCTCAACACATCATCAAATTCATCTGTCATGCAGTATGTTAAAGGTCTCACCTGATTCACTTCCAAGAAAGCATGCAGGTTGTTTCTCAGACAAAGTATTTTGAACCACCTTATTTATTTCCCCATTTTTATAATTTTACAAAATTCAATGATTCTAGTGGTTATATAGTGAATATTTGAAGTAGGTAACATATTAACATAAAACCACAGTATTTGGCCATCTAACTGGACTATGGCCTGTTCCAACCAGTGCCTTTCTTCTGTGCAGCTCTATTTCTGGAAAAAGTTCTGCAAACTTACTTTAATTTGGCTTTTTTCTTTTCTTTTTTTTTTGTTAATTTGTATAGATTGACTTGAAAAGAATTCATCAATGAATCACTGAAACAGGAATTTGCAGCAACCTGGTATAGGTTAACATAATAATCCTGGATAACAGTTTAATCACATTGCAAGCTTCAACCTGTGTAACTTGACTCTAACAAACTGTGCCCCATGTGCTTGTTGACAGATTACTGTGTGACGTCACAGATTGCAGAGTGTAGCATATTTTTCAGTCAGATAACCGTGGTACTGTTCAGTAACTAGAAATTTGGTTGGCTGAAGAGGAAAATCATGAAAAAAAGAGTGTTCTAGTGAAAACCAGGGTACAAAAAGTAAAGAAATTTAAAAAGCCAGCAGTGAGAAGACTTTAAAGATTCACAGACCCATACCTCTCAACTGCTGTGATTTAGGCCCTCATATTTAATCTGGTTTCTCTTAGTTTAGTGATATTCCTCAAAGTGAAACCTCTTAATGATTGAAAAGTTATTAAATAAATAAACTAAGCTTTTACAAAGAGTGCTTTCCACTAACAATATAGGGTCTAGTATACAAAGACCTTCTGTTATAAATAAGAAGGTGTCCAATTTCTGACCCTCTGCAATGATTTTTAAAGACCACTACTATGGTTATTAATGCTTGATTAAGAGGTATGCACAGACGTTTTTATCTGAAAAGTCCCTATGCAGAAAAGAACAGATTTTTGTCAGCGGTATAGAACAGTTATGGGTTTGGAGAGTAAGTCTATGGTGGGTGCTGCCCAGTGTGTATGTTGTGGGTGGTGGTGTTGGCAATATTTGACATTTGTATGAAATGTCACCGCAGACATTCTACTAGACAAAAAAAAAAACTTTTACCTGCAACTCCAACAAAACCCATTAGCAAAAACCACAAAAGTTCTGGTCAAGCATTAACAAACTACTTCAGCCAGGGCACTCTAAAACTCCTGCCCCAACAGGATCGCCCATACTAACTCTAAACAAGTTGCTGATGCCTTCAACAACTACTTCGTTGAAGCCATTCAAACTCTAGCTAACACATTACCTCCTATTAGCACTAGCCCGTTTAATACCACAAATAGCCCAGTCCCTGCCTTCCATTTACAACCAGTAACTACATCCCTCATTTGCACCCTCCTACAAAAACTTAAACCAGACACCACTTCTGCTGACTGTCTTCCAGCAGAATACCTGAAGATTGCTGCCACAGCCATTGCCTATCCCATTTCCATCCTTATTAATAGGACAATTACAGAAAGCACAATCCCATCCATATGGAAAGTCTCCCATATCATCCCTCTACATAAAGGTGGTGCATCTACTGAACTTTCCAACTTTCGACCAATTGCCTTACTCTCCTCCAATAGCTAAAATAATGGAAAAATGTATACACCGACAATTACTACACCACCTCCTCCAAAATAATCTACTTGCTAACTGCCAGCATGGTTTCAGGCCTCACCATAGCACTACTACCGCCCTCCTATCCTTTTCTGACTGTATAAACAAACATAGTAATAACAACTCTCTTTCCTCTGCACTATTCATTGACCTTTCAAAAGCATTTGACATGGTTAACCATCACCTACTTATGGACAAACTAAAAGCCCTATCACTTGACCCACAAACATTACTCTGGTTTAAATCCTATCTGGAAAACAGGCACCAAGCAGTGCTGTGGGACAATAATCTTTCTACACCCCTCTCTGTAAAACATTGGAGTACCTCAAGGCTCTATTTTAGGCCCTCTTCTCTTTTCAGTTTTTATTAGTGATCTAAATGCCAAAATTCCTCAAGCCACCTGCATACAATATGCAGATGATTCTACTTTAATATGCACAGCCAAGTCCCTAACCTCTCTCCAGACCCTCACCCAAACAGTATTTAATATTGTGGAAAATTGGTTCATGCAACATTGCCTCCTCCTGAACCCCAAAAAAACAAAATTACTGCTTTGTGCTCCTACCCAAAAGTCACCACAAATTCACTTCACAGTAACCTCCAACAATGGAACTAGCATATGCCCAGATACTACAACCCGTCTCCTGGCTATTACTATTGACCACAACCTTAACTTTGATGATCACATTAATACTACCATAAAATCTGACAACAGAAAAATAGGCTCTCTTTATAGAATCAAACCCTTCCTTACGCCATTAGCTAGAACCACTATTGCCCAGACCCACCTTATCTCTACCCTACTGTATGCTTCAGCCATACCAATCTATCCGAAAACAACCTTAACAAACTTGCAACCAGCTACAATAACATAGCTAGATTTGCCACTGGCACCCCTTTTAGAACCCACCACTGTCACAACCTTAAACAATTGAGATGGTTAGAACTGCAGAACCAACTTCAATGTCAACAACTTACTATGACCCAAAAAATCCTTCACCATCCTAATAATATCCCAATCCTCACTAGCCTTATTACCCCATACAAAAATCTAGCAACAGTGCGCTCAGCTAATAAACTTTTAGTCTCAACTACTAAACCTAACAACAAAGCTGGGGATACACTTTTCTCTAATACAGTGGGAAAAATCTGGAACCAGCTTCCAAGTGAACTTTTGACTCTTTCTTCTACACTGCTTTTCAAAAAACACCTTAAAGAATACCATAAAACACATTGGCTTTGTCCCTGCTCTAACCCTGATTAATATTTCTCTCCCCAATCGTGCTGTCCCCATACTTTGCTAATCTATTGTACTAGGATGCTGACCTGAATTAACCATCTCACTAGTATCTAACAAGTTTCCCTTCTTACTACTTTATAAGAATGTTTATATTAGCTTTCCTAAAAAAAAAAAAAAAAAAAAAAAACGGACTCTGTAAGTTTTTTCCATATTTAGAATCTCAACAATGTTCTACTATTCATTTTACAATTGTATATATTGTATGTTATGTTGTCGCCTATGCTTGGAGCTTTTCTCCCGGGCCTCTACTGAAAATTGACATATATCCAGTTAGACTAGCCCGGTCAACAAATGTAAAATAAATAGAATAAATAAATAAAAATAAATGTCAACAGTTGAAGAATTCAGCTGTACAATGTTGCCACCTAGTGGTGAGATGTTTTGTTTATATCATTTGCCAGTTACAGTTCCTTGGTTGAATCTTAGAAAGTATGCATCTTCCACAGATGTTCTGCTTTCTTACATTTATTATCTTTTCTCTGTGACTCAGGTGTGGATTGTTAGGCTCTTGTTGTCCAGGTCAGCTGTAATCATTAAGTAAAGTGTAATATGTATTAAAAATGTGTCTTTCATGCACTTTTTACTGAATGGTAAACTTTGGTTTGAACATTTATTATATATAGGTATAGATATTTGTGTGTGTGTGTATACAGACACCCACGCGCACACACACACACACACACACACACACACACACACACACACACACACACACACACACACACATATACATATATATATATATATATATATATATATATATATATATATTTTTTTTTTTTTTTTTACATATGCACAGATATATATGCATATACAAGGTTACATGTTTGCTGTTGGGTCTGATTTAGTCAGTCACTTTGCAGCATTATATCACATGCATTTTTTGAATGCTGCAAAGGAATAGGCTAAATGCAGCTTGAAGAGTTTTATCAGTGTAAATGAATTGATGTTTTCTGTTCTCCGATATGGACTATTTGTGTGTGGTGTGTATTTCTGCTGATATCGGAGGTCAGTGGGGTGAGGGACTTTTGTCCTTTACGTCATTGTTGTGCCATTCTGGATTTACCCCTACAAAAACACTGTTTTTAGGAGTTTGTCCTTAGGTGTAAAGGTTTCAGTGGATTTGACGAAATGCTTTGTTTTTGATGTTGAAGTATTTTGCGGTATCGCTTCTTAATTTGATATGCATTGATACCCTCCTAATTTTGAAATTTGCTTCTGATGACCCAAACTGCACCACCTAGCAGGAACAGTTGGTGATTATGGCCTAGCTTACTGCTTTCCACACAGCATGAATGGAGTTGACATCAGTTTTGATGTGTGTGTTAACTGGCTTGTAAAATGCACAGCACATTTTACTTTATGCTACTTCTATGCTGCATGAAACAGTCGATGACGCTCTGATTGTAATTCTGAAGCACACTTATTGTTTTAGGCATCAGAATGACAACTGTGTTGCAGTTGGACTGTGTCTGTCTGTGATAAACAGTGACCCATGAACAACAAAACCTTCATTTTCTTTCTTTCAGATGTAACAGCCCAGTTTTCAGATAGTTCATGCATCACCCTGAGCTTGCAGTTGGAGTTGTGTCCCTTTTGGCAGCCCTCCCACCAGCCAGTGTGTCACAAGTTCAGATGCTTAATTGCTTTACTGCTACAAAGCTACTGCAGCTATTCCTGCAGAGATGGCTCATGAACCAGTAAGCACCCACCCTAAAGCACCAGTTCACCCATAACCGCTTACACCTGGAATAGCCACCCCTCTCACTCCATCTTTGCTGTGGCTTTACCATCATTCATGCATTGTCTTGTAGGTCAACAGATGTTTTGACATTGTTGAAGTAGTACAGATCGTATGGTTTTCTAATGATGAATAGAGACCACTTTTCAGTGCCAGGCCTACTGCAGCTGCAGTGCCATCTCAGTCTGTGCCTCTTTGTCCACCATTGCACTTGCCTTCTTTTAAGAAAAGTGCTCAGTATGGTTACAGTTTGTAGAAGACACCAGTTATGCCATGTCTTCAGCCTTCAGTGTTTTTTGGCAAACAGGAAAGATGGTCTTAACTGTCACCTGTTTTGCACTGATATTCACTCATGCAGTATCTGTCAACATGATGTTATAGAACATTTTTTTGAAGTGATCAAGGAACCCATTGGAACAGTTCCTTTCTGATGGACTTTACTCATCATCCAGATGTTCAGAAACCTCTACAAGCATCTGCCCATTTGCAGTATCATTATACGAGCACCTCTTCAATGTTTGTATAAAGACGTGTCCACCAGCAGTAAGAGGTTAATGTCGTCAAAGACGAGTGAAACCCTGCCTTTTTTGTCACTCATGCTAGAAAGTTTTTGACACAGCTGATGTCAGTACCTAACTTGTCTATAGTATCCTTTCACTTACACAGAGAATCAGACATGTTTATAATATTCATTTTTGCATTTATGTCCAGGTAAATTTGCTTACATTTACTTGCCATTTTAACACAGATGGCTGACACCGTGCAGTCTAACTTGGCACCATAAATTGTCAACTCTAATGAAAAAACTGCATTATTTTTGACTGCATGTGATATTAAGTGGGAGATTTTAAACCACCATGTGGATAAATTTGTTAACTTTAACCAAGCTGTGACAATGAATGATATTAAGTGAAGCTTATTCTTAATATTTCAGTTTAATTTCTCCAAGTCATTTGGATTATTAATACCATGATAAGAATGGACTCCATTCCTACGTCAAAGTACGATTAAAGTTCATAAAATTAGTATTGTTTTAATCTTTGATGTTAGCCAAAAGTGCTCTTTGCATCACCTGCAGCGTGCCCAGTAATGACTTCTCCTGTAATTAATATGGAATTGCATGTATTGGTAGCATATCTACATATGACCGTAAATTCTTTTTTTATCAGACCCATTACCCCTACTACTATTGGAACTGTCTGGGTATCTTTCATCCTATATTTTTGTACTTCCTCTGTCACTCTTTTTTTGAAACGGCCCACAGTTTCTTAGTCTGTATAGTATTTTTCACGGATCTGTTGTATTAATGAACACAAATTTGCATTTGAATCTTTTGACAGTTTTTTGTGCAAATATGTTTTTTCCTCTAATTTCTCTCCGTCTTTTTGAATATGGTCTGTATGGAAATTCTGGGCTTCTTGCATAATAGTAACAATGCATCATTTCTTCTTTAACCTCGATACTCCACTCTATCATTTCTCTGGCTCTTATTTGGCATGTCAGTTTTAGTGGACTACTATTTCCTTCTACAACAGGAGAACCATCCTCCCGTTGAACCTGGTCTAAGCCTATTGTTGGAATATTTCTGTCTCGTGAGGATTCTACACACTCATTTTTTCCAGTCCTGTTACCAGTGCGCATACCAGGATTGGTCACTTTTTTATCTTGGGACTTGTGCTCCTAGCCGTCTTTATTTTTTAACCTACCTCTGTCTGTGATAATATGCTATATAAAATACAGACTATGTATCAGTGTTGTCTTGATGAGGTTTTGTGAAACCAGGGTCCACCATGTGAAGGTACTCGCCAACACTTGAGGATGATTTCAGTACTAGCAGTATTACTGTACTTTTTATGCTGCTTTTATCATATCTACATTGAGAATCCTATTTTGTTTGAGACCTGGGTGGTAGTCATATCATGTAATGCCAAGATTTTTGTCTAGTGGGTTTGATTTACTCCATTATAGTATAATGCTTTGTACTTAAAACAACGAAATGCTGCTTTTTGGCTTAGGTTAATGATACAATCTAAAATAAGTTTAAAACTGTCTCATCAAAACAGTGAACAGAAAAAAAGAAAGTGGTCTGCCGCAGTTCTTGTAGTAATATTGTTTGTCTTTGCGGTATGTAATAGCAGGGACTTGAACATTTCAGACGCTATCTCATTGATTTTGTGATTGCACCCTTTAGGAACTTGTAAATGAATGTCACTAATGTGGTGAACTGGAGATGTATTATCCTAGGTGTTGTAATTTAAATGAAGAAAAAACAAAAGGGACAAATATTTTAGATTTGGGGATTTCTGCAAACGGATCTAGTCTAGTCTGATAAATATTTGTTACTTAATATATGACAATAATGTTTAGTGACCTCCATTATTTTGTACACAAATGAAGCAAATATTGGAATTAATACCTACTGGTAGTCCGATGATTTTTGACATTCCTAACTGTTGGCAGGCTGGATTGTATTTGTCTAGAAAGAAAATTAAATGTGAGAAAATCTTTTTTGCTAAACAAAAAAAGTAGGTTTTTGCATCTCTTGCTCAGCTGAAGCAATTTTCTTACATTTATTATTGAGATTAAGCTACAGCAAAGCAAGAGTGCAGTGTGGTTTGCATAGCTTTTGCCTCATAGCTGATTTTTTTTTTTGTCCTGGAGGAAAACCTGGTCATTAAAGAGGAAAAATTATCAGTCATTGCACACCTGTACAAATGACAGGGTAGTTTCCAATAAAACTAAGGTCCTCCCATTTCCTTAAGGCTGCCCACCATTTGCTAATAAACTGTCCAAGCGTGATTCCTCATATGCACTCAGTAGTAAGTCCACCTTTAAGTTAAACAGACCCCGTAGTAAGCCCACCTTTAAGTTAAACAGACCACTACCCATTTTCATTAGCAGTATGTTTAAAATCTTATTTTTTTATTTTTTTTATTTTTTTTTTAAGATTGCTTTAGTGTCTTGTAATAGTGTGCATGGTACCATCACTGATTTAGGTAATACTGCAATATTTAAAATCAAGTAAGTCACATATAATTCTAAAACATAAATGTAGATGACTCAGAGGTGTCAGCTCAAACAGTTTTATTCCTATTACTTTTTGCTTTCTTATTGCCTCATCTCTGTTTCTCGTTCATGTGTGTACTTCTGTTGTTTTGTCAATTGCATGCTCTCAGCCTTATTGCTGTGTTGAATGGTAATATACTTTGTTTTGCTGTGTATGTTTGTTTTGTACATCCTGTTCATTAAGCCTAAGCCTCGTGCACATTTAATTTTCTAGAACTTAATATACATTTGTGTTACACATGGAAGTATAATGTATTACTGCCATACCATCTGTTTTGCCACGTACATCTTTGTTGTATCTGCCCATACAGTGACTGTTAAGGGTCTTGTACTAACCAACTAACCCATTCAATAAGCAAATAATAAGTACAGCTTTTATCTTAGACATCTTTCTTACAATTTAGTAAATTCCAATTGTCCAAAAAGTTGGTTAACAGCCCTCAATCCCTAATCATGCTGGATGGAGATATAGACTCTTGACATTCAGTATAGCAAGCAAAAAAAATGCCATTCTACAATGAAACCTCAGAAAATTAAGCAGGGAAATCCCAACTATTTATAATATATGAAGACAGAGAATGCATAGATGTTGTAAGCAGTTGTCAGTTATTACTTCTGTCTGCACTAAAAGGCTGCCCATACTACAGGCAGTTTACTTGGTGAGGGCTTTCAAGTTTTTATAGGCATTTGGGAGGCAGTTAAGTAGTGGAGTTGCTGGATGTTTTACAAACAGATTTTCCAAAAATTTTTCATTTACCATGTTTTTCTGCACTTTTTTTTTGTTGTACTCAGCCCACAGGGACTACTTACTCAGTATAGAACAGTATATTCATATTGACAAGTAGATATTTGCAGATTCATTAGTAATTCATTCTAGACATCAGTACAATGTTCCTCACTTCATGAACATGTTTTACTGTAGGATTTTCATGTGCAGCACACAAACTGACTGCCCACCAATGACTTTTAATAACTTATATTGAATTTTATATTTACACCAATGTTTAATAGCAAATCAGACATGCTATCTGGCCAGATAGTCATAAAAAACATTGATAGTTGAACAGTTAAGACAGAATGAATACCTATTTCTTTTAAGGTCCGTGTCCATAATCATTTAGTCTAAAACTTTGAGGGGGTCTCCAAGTCCAGTTAGTTCCCTGGTAGAAATAATACTGTTAATTGTATTTTTCTACTGATGTGATAAGTGTGTGCCTGAAAAGCTAGAAAGTCATATTCTGCAGCCATTTAATTCTAAAGGACATGTCACGCTGTACCTCACTGGTGTTATTGAATATAGTTTGTGTTTCGTAGCCTTGAAACAAGCCACCCAAAAGATCTTTAAAAATCCTAGAGTTGAAAACCTGAACTGTTGGGATAGTGTTGAAAAACTTGAACTGTTCAGAAAGGTTTCAAGAACTGTTATAATAGCCTGTTCCTGCAGGTTACTTAGGGTGAACCCTGCCTGATCTGTAAAGCAATGTCTAATCCAATTAGTTCTAGATGAAACGCGTATGTGTGAACTGCAGCCTTGGTGTTATTGAAGCTAGTACTAGATATGGGAATCTAATACTTGATATTAGTAATACAAAAAAAAAAGTATGTTACACAACATCTTCCAGTTCTCTTTGAGAAAAACGTTCTACTTACTTGTCAGTAGCTCAATAGATTACAGAATGCCTTCCAAAGGTATGAAGTAAGCTTCCCCTTACCATTAGATGTTAGTCACCAACGTACTTCAAAAATATATTTATAGCAAATAGAAAATGTTAGCAGTCCAGCTACTTGAAGCTTGTGTCATAAGTTGCAATATGTTTTGTGGAAGTTCAATGGGGGGTTATAACCCTGATGTATAATCTTGATATAACTGTATTCACTGTAGTGCTCCATATACTTTTATTAGATTTTGTTGTAATGTACTGTTTATAAATACAAGTGCTTTTGAAGTATCACTGGATTTATGGAAACAGCAAAGTTGTTTATACTAAAACTGTCATGTAATGACTTCTTTAGCAGATACTGATCAAGTGTATAAAGGTAAAAAAATACTACCCTTTTCACAGTTGTGAGTCAAATATCTGGTTAGAGCAAATCATTTGTAGACTATGCATTAAAGTCCTAAACCAGAAATGTTTAGATGTCGCTAATCCTGGCTAAGCAGTGACTGAGTCAAGAAGCAAGAAAACATGCTTGATATGTATGCTTTTATGTTTTTAAGTTAAGCAGCAGATTATAGCACAGTGGATACCTCTCAACTGTCCACATTTTTGCCTCATATTTTTAGTCTGTTCCTTGTAAAGTTAGTGATTTTCTAATAAATCACTGAGAATTGAAGTCACTAAGTAATGATATGCATTTGAGCTTCAGACTTCATATCCTTCAGAAAATGCATGCCAACACAAACCCTGTTATTCTAGCAACTGTATACGTTTATAAGAGCAATATTTAAACCTGTCCCTATTTTCGGCCTTAGTCCTCTCATTATTTTAGGCTTTGTCCATATTTCTTGCAGATTGAGTGGTATGCGTAAGATACTTTTTTTGAGGTTACGTCATGATAGTACAGAAATAAATGGCTTGTCAGTGCCTAAACAACTGCACAGTGTTTTTCAACATTACAGAAACATGGTGAACAAACATGAACTGAAATAATCACTTGGACAAAGAATTTGTTTAGACTTTTGTGGGGGAAAAATGGTAATTACTGGTCAGAGTCAGTCATATAGACATTAAGTATATTGATTGGCGCAGCTCTGCATACTGATTGGAATAACATATGTCCACTGGTACTGATTGGAATAACATATGTCCACTGGTAGGTCTTGAGTCCTTTTAAGTAATTTTTTTATTGGAGAGTGAATTTTCCTCACAGCAAGACATTGTCGCGTTCGATTCTCAGCTAGAGAGCGTCTTCTGTGTGGAGGCATGCGTGAATGGGCATGCCTTCGTTGAAGGTTGTGCATCAGGTCTGGTAACTCAGCATGTAAAAATCCACTACCAAACATTAGCGGACCGGAGTTCCACTGTGGTGACCCCTAACCCGGATAAGCCAAAAGACACAACAACATTACTGAAGTTTACCTTTTTTGTGAGCTGTAATATGTCTCAGAGCTTTAATTTGGCAGGAAAATTTGCGCTTTTGGTTGGTTATTTAATATTCCACAAAATATTGTTTTGTGATGTTTTAGTTCTACATATCGGTCAGCAAGACTGTCTCTCTTTATGTGTATATGTGTGTGTGTATATATATATATATATATCAAAATTCGATCAAGGAGATGTGCCATTACGAAAGACATCTAGCCTCTACTCCCCTTCTGATAACCATTTTTCATTTTGCCTCATCTATCTTTGAATCCCTCAGGCATAAATGTCCATCGCAGACCTTTCTGTTCTTCCAAATCTACCAGTTTTTATTACATATACTCCTATTTTATAAAATATCCTTGATCTTTCCTATAGCTTAAAAATAATATGTGCTTGTATGTATTGATTTTTCTCTAATCTATCCTTGCGGGTATTTTTATTGTGTTCATATTATTTCATGGCATGTCGGAAAGTATTGCCTTTGTATTAAATAGACCCATGACTATGTATTTGATGATAGTTAACTTTCACAGTAATGCAGGGCCTTTCTTCCTGAGCTTCTCCTGTAAATGAATAACGCTGATTTGGACTTTTCCATTCACCAAATACAGTTTAAAAAATGCAAATTTAAATAAAATGAAGCCATGTAGGAGTCAAGAGAATAGCTGATATGCTCAGTCTTTTTGAAGAGTTTTGAAATTCCAATAGAATGCTGGATCATTTAAGAATATGGGCTGGTCCCTCATACTTTATGGATGATGTTGTGCTTTGATCAAGGTAAAGAAGGAGTTATGTGACTGCAATCCTGTAGTCATTACAAGGAGAACCTGGCAGGATTTTTTTTCTGTCCTCTTCCTGACTGTCAGATCTACCCCCATGGGACTCGAGCCCATTCATTTCCTAGCAGTGGAGAGTACCCAGATCTGCTTGAATGGCCACTGTCTAGAGGGGCCATCATTCAGGCAGACATCAGGGAGTATGTGCTTCAACTGGTATCCTGGCAGTGATGGCATTTAAGTCCATAACATCACGTTTGGCTGACAGGGTAGGCTGCCTCATCACTGCAAGGTCTGACAGTGTCCTCCCATCACTTGCTAATGAAGGCTATTACCAAGCAGTGGTTTGAGCTGTAAGCCCACCCTTAGGACACCGAGTACAATGCTGCCACTCCTCCAAGGGATTGTAGCTGTGCATGTGCTGTTCCACCCCAGCCTCCCCCACAGAATGGAAACACCATTCTACCCTACCGATGGTGCCAGTACCCAAACTGCTAACCAACCTGGGCTTCCTGTGTGGTAGAGAGCTGCAAGTGTGTTTAATAGTGTTGTGGTACCTCAGCTACAAAGCCTTCAAGAAATAAATTACAAGCACTAACACACCATATTTATATAATTTATATTAGTTAACTAATCAGTCACAGTTAGAAAAAATTAGCCCTTAAAAGAGCTACCATGGTCATAACAAATACACATTCATCATAGTAAACATTTAAATTAATTTCCAAATTTAAGCCCAATGGAACTAAAGTCCTATATTTCAAAATTAGCCTACTTTCCAACTTTAAAAGTTTCTGATAGAAATTACCCCCATTAATCATATGAGGTTTGGCTAGCACACCATAAGACAAACTGTTATCTTTACCATCGTAGCTGTTATAAAAGTGGTTAGCTACAGGCTATCAAGATGTCTATTGCAAATGTGTCCCAAATGCTCTAAAATCCGGACCTTAGCCATACGTTTTGTTTGATGTGCCATTTGCATTGGGAACACCCACACCCCAAAATATAGACCACTCCACAAGATCTGCGGTTTAACTTATCACAAATTTCCTCCCATTAATATAGGAACAAGAAATATCCCTCACCCTCGTGCAAACCTTAACATTTGCCACATTTGAACATCCCTAACTGGGAATTCAGAGCTGTCTTCTTTTTCCATCTCAATAATTCTTTTAAATTACCAAACCTACCAAATGAGAATGTAACTTTCTTGGGAAATAAGTGTCCAAGCCCTACATCACAACATACAATAGGCCATAGATTATCCACCACATTTTTCAAAAAGGAAGAATTTAGTCACAAAAAATAAACAGTCCCCAGAAGAAACTTCCTCATTTCTAACAGCCCCAAAACCTTCAGATCTATTCAAATTTCTATAACCAGCATGTTTCCCCGTGACTCGTTTCTTAGACTTCTCAGTGGTAATTAAAGAATAACCTCTGTCTGAGTCTTTCCTTTACAAATAAACATTCTTCAAGTAAAGCATGGTCAAAAGCCCTCTTGAATTCACCAAAAGGAAGGGACTCTAACAAATGTTGGGGGTAGGCACTACTGGCATGTAAAAAGTTATTAACCGCAGAAGGTTTCCTAAATGGTTTATGTTGTGCTCTAAAGTCCTTGTCCACATATAGCTCAATATCCAAAAACTGGATAGAAGGCTTATTAGTGATACCAGCAAAACTTAAACCAAAATGATTATCATTAAGTGACCTGATAAACTCACCAAATTCCCCTTCATCACCTCAACATACAAAGATTAAATTATCAATGTAATGCTGATATACCATCACAGACGTCACAAAAAAATCCAACTTATAAAAATAAACATTCTCAAAATGAGACATAAAAATAATAGCATCAGCTTGGGCAAAATTTGCACCCATGGCTGTTCCTTGTTTTTGCAAAAAGAATTCATTCCCAAAAGAAAAATATTTGTGTGAGAAAATTCAAGCAAACTCAGCAAAAAAAGAAGTGTGTGGCCCCTCCCCTAACATTTTACTAACTGCTTACAGCCCCCACTTTGTTTTGGTATTGGTATACAAACATTTTATGTCAACTGTGGCCCAATAAAAAATCTCCTCCCACTGTAGGTTCCTCACCTAATCACAAAAATCATTTGTGTTCCTTATATATGAAGGGATGTTAGATAAATATTTTTTTCAAATGACTATCCAAAAAAATTCCCACATGTTCAAGAAAGGAACTGCAGCGGGATACAGTGGGCTACCACAGGGTCTGGTCAAGTGCTTATGTATTTTTGGCAGGGCTTAAAAGCCTGGGTCCTTGGGAAAAAGAATGTATAATTTTTTGACATCCCTAGTGGTCAAAAAGCCGAATCGTTTGTCCCTCTCTAAAATCTCCATCAACAATTTATTAAACTGTTCCACGCCGGGATTCTGGGTTAATCTAACATAATCATTCTCATCAGAAAGTAAATAATCAACCATTTTATAATATTGTACATCTGACATGATGACCCAGTTTCTCCCTTTATCTGCTTGGATGAACACAGGGGTGGGAGGATAGCATAATGGTTAAGGTGTTTACCTTAAAGACACAAGGTGCATGGTTTGATTCTCACATGGGGTAACTGGCTAGACTTCAAATGGCCCAAAAGGGCAGTTAGCCTAGTACTAATCTATGAACCTATGAACATAACCAATAGTTTCTTCCCATAATAAAGGCTACTGCTAAGCAGTGGTTTGAGCTGTAAGCTCACCCTTAGGACACCTAGTACAATGCTGCCACTCCTCCAAGGGATGGTAGCTGTGCATGTGCTGTTCCACCCCAGCCTCCCCCACAGAATGGATACACCATTCCCCCCTGCCAATGATGCCAATACCCAAACTGCTAACCAACCTGAGTTTCCTGTGTGGTACTCAGGGCTTTATCTCCTATGCCCCTGACACCGGTCAGATTTCTAGTGGGTTTTGCTTTGACAGCTGTTCCATTCTTGTCTTTTTAGAGTTTTGTTGCTGTAATTTTGGAATTAACTGCTAATACACAATAGGATGTGGTTTCTCTTTATTGTCAGTATTGCAAGACAGTGGGTTACAATGACATTAACCTGTGCTTGAAAAACCAGATTCAACATCAGAGGGCTGAACACGGGAGGAATGGTAGAGACTGAGGGATAAGCATCCTCGCTTGGGTGGTTGGGAAAGGAGAACCACCATTTCATGAGCATCATTTCATGAGGTCAATGCCTGAGAAGAGTGGTTAATGGGGGGGGGGGGCACAGAAGTATTGTTATGCATGAGGGGATCCATTATTAACTTTTGTTGAAGAAACTGTATGCTGATGTGCATACATTAGGGCACACTGCAGAACTTTGGGCAATCTTCCAGGGAGAACTGTGGTTTATCTCCCTTAACTTCTTGCTTCCCAGAAGATTGAGGAAACTATTTTTTTAGTACGACATACACATGCAAGCGAAGCTTGCAATTACATATTTTAACAGACTGACGTTTGTTGTTGTTGTGTCTTTTGGCTTTTCCCGGTTAGGGGTCGCCACAGCGGAACTCCGGTCTGCTAATAATTGGCAGTAGATTTTTATGTGCCGAGTTGCCGACCCTGACACACAACCTTCAATGAAGGTGTGCCCATTCACACATGTCTCTACACAGAAGACGTTCTAGCTGAGAATCGAACAGGACGTCTTACTGTGAGGCGACAATGCTACCGCAGCACCACAGACCGACGTACAACAAGATATTAACGAGTGCACCATGATGATTCATGACACACACACACATTATGTAAACAAGGATAGCAAAATATGCACATAATTTGCCTTTAAGGGTGCATTTCCCAAAAAACATCTTGTTTCATTATTGTCAATGTTCCTATTCAAAAGAAAGAAAGGAGAAACTTCAAAACATTTGCAACAAATTTGATAAAATATATAAAACCTCCCAAAAAAAATCGCAAGCATTTCCCTAATGAAGCATTCTGTAATGAGCAGTTCAAATCACCAATCTCCTAAGTAAATATTTGATGGCATAATATCCAACCTAATTGCCACTAATAATTTTCATTCATGATCTAGCTTTATTCAATCAATTTAAATTTTGAATCAGTAACATGATCACCTCTTAAAAAGCTAATAGAAAACAATTTAATAATCAAATATATTAAAACAATTCAAATTATCTTTTTCTAAAACATATCCATATGGATTTACCAAAGCAGCCACCTTTCAGCGTATCTACTCTGTGAATGCTTATTCACACTATGATCCTCCCTTTTAATCCAGTTCATATCATCATTCTTTTTACACGCTGTACAACTAATTCTAGTCAATACTTCCATTTCTTTAATTATAGCTTTCTAGGCCACTTCTACAGTAAGAATAATATAGTCAAAATCATGTTGTATACTTCAGTTGTTTATTATAACCCAGTATTGTAGTCTTGATTATTTTTTCCTGCATTCCTGTACAAACAGATGCAAATCCATCTTAATAGCAGTTAAAGTTGAATATGAACAAAAAATATTTTATAATATACATTAAGCTTCTACCTAATTTCTCCAAAGTTAGAGGGTCAGCTGTCAGGAATATCATTTTCAACCTAATTTGGAACATAAGGCATTGAAGGCAGCCATTACCATTTCTGTTAAACACAAACCTAAACAGGTACCTTTCCTCTTCACTAAGGTGCAACTACTACCTCATTACGCTACCTTCATCAAGCTCATCATTCCCAAAGGTGCTTCTCGTAATACTACTCTTACCTTTCCTTTCTATACCTTACTTACTTACATTCTATGAATACCTTTACTGCCTAAGATTTTATAACTCCATAAGGCAAACCTCTATACCAACACTTGAAGTCTGTCTCAGCAATACATTTACACCCAGCACAGCTACCTACTTACCATCTAAGTATCACAGACTGACCCACGTTAAATTCTATAGTCCAAGAACTAGGAAATTCCAGGAGTACACAAGTAGGTTCTTAAAACTTTTGATAAGAGTACAATTTCACCCCTTAATAGAGGGTGATATCCACCCAAACCCTGGACCAACCTCTACCACTACTTCACTGCCCCACACCCCAATTCCTGTTAATTCACAATTGCTAGACAGACCCTCTAACTCATTCTTGATAGCTCATCTTAACATACGAAGCATAAACAACAAAGTTGCCCACCTACATGCACTCATGGATGTAAATTCATTTGACATCCTATGTCTTACTGAAACATGGCTCAAGAACTCAACACAAGATAATGAGATTATTCCACCTGGCTATAATATCCTGAGGCTAGATCATAAAGTTAAGAAGGGTGGGGGAGTAGCTATTCTATACAAAAGTGAATTACAGGTGACACCTATAGATTCTCAACCTCCACCTATAAATAAGGCTGAAATCCTTACTTCCAAATTACAACTTAATAAACATAAATCTATCTACATCATCTGTGTTTATCTTCCCCCTGGTAATAATGCCAGCACCCTCGAGGATATTCTCATTTGGCTATCTAATACTTACCTACAGGAATTATAGTGCTTGGTGACTTCAGTATTAATTGGAAGAGCTGTTCCTCTGAAAAACTACCTACTCATATTAACCTATATGGTTTTACCCAAACCATTACATCCCCTACTATGACCAATAAACTTAATAGTAAGGAAATCACCTTAGACTGGATTCTTATAAACAGTCACCACCAAACTTACAAAGTAGGAACTCTCCCCTAAGATGTAAATGACCATTCACTGACCTTTATAATCAGATATAAAAGTGATATTCCAAACACAACAACCTACAGGACAATAAGGACCATAAAGATGTTTAACACTGATAGCTTTCAAAATGAACTCTTGGCATGTGATTGGTCACCCCTAAAAAATTAACTCTAGATGAAGCAGTACAGTACTTTAATTTAAAATTCTTAACTATTTTAGACTACCACACCCCCAACAAGTTCAATTAGAGTCGAGACTAAACCAGCCCCATGGCTCTCAAAAACTACCAAACAAAAAAATCCTCCTTAGAAACACATTATGGGCAAATTGGCGTTCAACTAAAAACCTTGTTGATCAATTAAAGTTTAGACAGCTTAGAAATGAAACAAAAAAAGCCATATTGTTAGACAAAACGAATTTTTACTTTGAGCTCCAACAAACAAACCAAAATAAACCACAAAGATTTTGGTCTGGCATTAATAAACTCTTACACCCTGGGCATTCAGTCACACCTATCCCTTTAGGCATGGATCACAATAACCCTACTCAAATAGCCAATAACTTTAATACTTTCTTCACAGAGACTATTCAATCTCTTGCTAATCAGCTATCCCCTGATACATTATCATCAAGCACCTCCATCATCAATGTACCCCCTTCATTTCACTTTCAACCTGTTCCTACATCCCTTGTCTGTACACTCTTACATAAGCTTAAACCTACCACCCTCTCTGCAGATCTATTACCTGCAGAATACCTGCAGAAAGCAGCAAAAGCCATAGCCTTCCCAGTATCCATCCTGATAAACGGAACTATTACAGAAGAAACAATCCCATCAATCTGGAAAATCTTTCACATTATCCCCTTGCATAAGGGAGGCAACTCGAATGAATTATCAAGTTATAGACCTATAGCCATTGTATCTCCACTGGCTAAGATCAAGGAGAAATGCATTCATAAACAGCTGTTAAACCACCTAATAGAAAAATATTTACTAGCCAACTCCCAACATGGTTTTAGACCATTTCATAGCACCACCTCTGCTCTTTTATCATTCACAGATTGTATTAATAAAAATCGTAACAAAGATATGTTATCCTCAGCCCTCTTCATTGACCTTTCAAAAGCCCTCGATATGTTTAACCACCACCTATTCATTAATATACTCAAAACGCTGTCTCTAGACACACTAGTTATTCAATGGTTCCAATCATACTTAGATAACAGGCAGCAGGCTGTCCTATGGGAAAACAACCTATCCTCCCACCTTCTAATTGCCCTTGGGGTCCCTCAAGGCTTCATATTAGGTCCTTTCCTATTCTCTGTTTTTATAAACGATCTATACTCTGTTATACCTCAAGCTACTTGTATCCAATATGCAGATGATTCCATGCTAATATGCTCTGCCACCTCACCATCTGTCTTACAGTCCATAACCCAAAATGTGTCTAACATAGTTGAAAAATGGCTTCTACATCGATGCCTCATTCTGAATCCCAAAAAAACAAAATTGCTACTATTCACTCCCACACGTCAGACCTCCCCGCTTACTTTTACTGTCACATCAAGCAATGGCATTATTATATCTCCTGATTGTACTCCTAAACTTCTTGGGGTTCTTATTGACAACAACCTCACCTTAGATTCTCATATTAATAGTACTATAAAAACAGTCAACAAAAAACTAGGATCCCTATATAGGATTAAATCCTTTTTGTTACCACTAGCCAGGACCACCATTGCCCGTACCCACTTAATCTCTACCCTCCTCTATGCCTCACCTGTATATACAAAACTATGTAAAAACATCATCAACAAACTAGCAGTATCGTATAATAACATTGCTAGATTTGCAACTGGAGCTGCCTTTAGAGCCCACCATTGTGATAATCTTAAACAGCTAGGATGGCTAGAACTGCCAAATATAATACTATTTAATCAGTTAACAGTTGCCCACAAGATTCTCTACCAACCAACATACCTATACTTACTAACTTAATCACCCCCTATAACAACCTCAAGACCCAACGCTCAGCAAATAAACCACTTGTACAAATAGGCAAAGCTAACAACTTGGCAAGTGACTCCTTGTTTGCCAACACAGTTGGAAAAATCTGGAACTCCCTCCCAAAAGACCTATCCACCATTACCTCTATAGCATTGTTTAAAACCAAACTGAAGCCGTACCTTAAATCACAATGGTTATGCCCTTGTTCTAACCCTGACTAACTACCCCTAATTTCTCAAGGCATTATTGCCATTATTGTACAAACTAGTTACTTGTCTGTTAACTTCTAAGAGAGTGTATAACCTAGTTACTTTTTAAGTCAAATAAAACAAAAGTATTTCTCTTATACTATATTGTTAGCAAAATATTTGCATGGCTAACCATAGCTGAAAGGTATCATGATTCTGTTTACAGAAATGTAACAAAATACAATGTATAGGATAATTATCTGCACATTCAACTGTATTTCTAAATATCTTGTATTATATATGATAGTGTGTTTATTTTGTTTCTTGGAGCTTTTCTCCCCGGGCCTCCACTGAAAATGGACATATATCCAGTTGGACTAGCCCGGTCAACAAATGTAAAATAAAATAAATTATCATATCTGTTGTGATGTCACATAATTCAAATCTACATTCAAAATGTATTTATTCCTACATCATTTTAGTTGCAACTATATTATTTAATTCTTTTAAAGCATAGCATATAAAGTCTAGTTAGATCTTTAACCATTGTGTAATTTTGTTCACCTTTCCCCTCACAAACTGTCATTAACATTTTTTATTATGTAGAATGTCGTTGAACTTGCGAACAGTTACCCCCCCTCCAGTTAACTAGTGCCTACCACTTCTCTCAGTAAATAATCATTCTTCTTTCTCTCCATAATCTTAAGCTGATGTAACCTGGCAAACTCATCTTACTATCCGTAATGAGTTGCACCTTATTTATCAGAGAATTCATCTTTTCATTACTTTGATGGTTCTTAAATTCCGCAATACTTTTTTCATTGTATAATGGGGAGGGGGCATCTACCTATCTACCGTAATACAGAGAGGGTGGGCACTAGTAAAATGTGCATCTTTCCCAAATGGCATCATAATTATGCTAATCAATAAATACATTATTTTTTTACTTATACTTCATCATAATATTTAGGGTTTGGGACACTAAATCTTCCTACCCCTCTACATAGTGTGTCAATGTCTCCAAGACACATTTACTGTACTTCTATCTGAAATAAAAATATTGCATCATTTTTAAGAGCCTTTAAAAAGTTCCTAGGTTTATGAACTGGAATAAGCAAAAAGCATAACATAGGTGTGACACAATAAATGTGCTGTTGGTACTCTAAGATCCATTTCCAAATTTATCATTTGCCACTACCAAAATTCTCTGTGTAACCTGTATTATATTTTACACACAGCTTGTTAAAAAAAATCCCAAATGAGTTTCTAACCCAATTCCTAAATATTTAGCTTCAGTAAACTCATGCAGAAAACTACATTCTGTTCTTGATCTTTGAGAAGACTCCCTTAACACTTATTGCTCAAGTTTGTGTTTTATTAATTTTGACATAAAAATGTAACAAACTTATCAAAGTACTCAAAAGGGAAGCTCAAATCCCCATTCATTGTCTCATTAAGTATTGTAATATATCATCTGCAAACAACATTATTTCTTCTTAATGACTCATCTCAAACCCACAGTTTTCATATTGTCACAGATGGGGGTTCAAGGGACAAAGCTGACAGAATTGGATACAGTAAGTATCCTTGACATATTCCTCTAGATAACTGCAAAGGCACTGACAACCCTGCATGTGTTTTTTAAACAATAGCTGTAGAGGATACATGAATTGTCATGATTAAATCAATAAACTCTTTAATGAACACAATTATCTGTAAGATATGAACTAAATAATACAATTTTAACCCACTCAAATGCCTTTGTAACATCCAAGCGTAATGCTTCTACTTCTGTTTGTTCTTGTGTTATTTTCGTAAGTATCCCAGTCTTCAAAATGTTAGATTTCAATTGCCCACAAGATGGCATTGATTATACAGTATTGTCTTAGGTGAGTAAAATTCCAGTTGAGTAGTCATAGTACGCATGCATATTTTTTTCAAAATGTTTCACAACACTGAGATGTGTTTTTCTGGATTTATTGGGTGCAGAATAATATCATCTGCAGATAAAGCCAACTTTTCTTGATTACCATACCAGTTGTATCTTCACATTTCTTAGTCCCTTATTTGCTTTGCCAGTGGCTCTAAATATAAAGCCAATAATAAAGGTGAAAGGGAGCAGCCCTGCCTAGTTCCTCTGTTCAAATGCAACTTATCAGAGAATACTTCCATTTTAATTCTTCCCTCCGATCCTTTATATATCCTCCTAATTAACCTTATTATTGTATCAGGGAATACAAATTGCCCTACTAATAAAATCCCAGCTTACTCCATCAGATGCTTTCTCTGCATCAATACCCATTAACAAGAATGGTTCCTGATGGGAGGCTGGGGATGGGAGAGAGACTGGGTAAAGTTATAGCTGAATTTGTCTGCCAGTAGGTTTGCTGTATCTTCTGGCTCACTGTAAGTGGCTCCATTAACAATGAGCTCTGCAGACAATTGTGTATTGCCTTTGAGGTTGCAGACATAACTAAAGTGCATCTTGTAATTGACCTTGGTCTAGGAGGCCATATTTACCTCATATTTTTGTTTGATAGACTTTATTGGTCCTCCGAGTTGTTTGTTTAGTTCTGCTGTGTACTACACCTCATAATTTTTAGCATAATTTTTTTCTTTCTGCTGTACAGTGTATTGATGTGATTCCACCAGGGTGAATTGTTTTTTGAGTAATTCTGTACTTATTCCTGGTGAGTACAGCTGCCTCCGTACAGCTGTTAACATGCTTGTATAGGCTTTCTTTAAACAGTTCCATGTAGGTACCAGTATTCTCATGGATTATGTGGGCTTGACATTTTACTAGGTTATTACTTAACAGTACGAAGTAAGCTTTAGAGTAATTCCTGAAACATTCCACAGTTAGCTGGTTCAGATTCTGTTTTTACTTCAAGGGAGGCCAGAGGAAGAAACATCTGATGAAGTCAGATAGATGAATGCACTCATTATTTTGACTAAACTAGACCACCTAAAGCTCAAAGGATTGTGTCATGTTTTTATTATTTGATTTTGAGAATGTATACATTCAACTCTGGTTACCTGTTTTGTCTGCAAAATAACTACAGGAATGCAACAGTGGGTAGTATGAGAAAAAAGCCTTGCTTTTACTTTTTGCTTGACTTTCAGTAGTGAGAATGTATCATGGAGACCTAAACAGAAAAGAATAAAAAAAATGTAGATTTCTGAAAGTATTTGGTATGGAGAATGTGAATTCAGTAGTAGGAACTCTGGTAGAATGTATCCATTCTTGTATTGGCTTAGTTCATAGAATAATTTCTGCTACTGTATGATTACAATAATCTGTATGATTGTCATTATTCACCTTAAGGATCTGCATCCAAAATCCCTCTCTCTCTCTATTTCTTGAACTTCTCCCTTGTTCATCATTATCCCTTTCCACTTTGAATTATAACCTTCTGCTTGTGTTATACATACATGCATTAACTGTCGCGCAACAAAATATCCCTTCAAATCAGGTAAACCTAAACCACCTTATTCTATTGGAAGGATCAGCTTATGAAACTTAACTCTTGCCCTGTTTACCTCTCTGATAAATTCCTTAATTTCTTTTGTAATTATTGTCCACAACTTGTCCTTGCAGTTTGCCTGACCCATGTACAAGACTTGTGTCTTTCGGCTTATCCCGGTTAGGGGTCACCACAGCAGGACTCCGGTCCGCTAATGTTTGGTAGTGGATTTTTACGTGCCGAGTTACCAGCCCTGATGCACAACCTTCAACGAAGGCACGCCCATTCACACATGTCTCCACACAGAAGACGCATTACCTGAGAATCGAACGCGACAACATCTTGCTGTGAGGCGACAACGTTACCAACCCCATGTACAAGACTAAAGGAACTAAAACATTTTCACTGCTTTTATCTTACTATACGTATCCATAAAGAAGAGTTTCTAGTTTCCCAGTATTTGTATTCTCTTGTTTAGTCGATTCCCTTGTATCTTTTGCTGCCATAACAGAAGTATTTTTAATCCAAACTTCTAAATACTTCATCTTGTATTGTCCCCATAAATATGGGTATAGCTGAACCAATTTGTGTGCAGGTGCATAAATAGCCCTTATTTTATCTCCATTAATTTTGTATCCTGAAAAGTTCTTGAAATTGTGTCAAAATGTTCCACAGCACTGAGGTGTCCTTTTCTGGAGTAATAATTGCAAATAAAGCCAACTTTTCTTGATTACCATACCAATTATATCCTTGTATTGCTGAGTAGCTTATTTGCTTTGCCAATGGCTCTAATTATAAAGCAAATAAAGAGGAAGGAGGACACTCTGGCCTAGTTCCTCTGATCAAACACAGCTTATCTGAGAGGACTCATCCCACTTTAACTCTTGCCTCCAATACTTCAAGTTAACCTTAATATATCAAGGAATGCAAATGCTTCCAATGCACTGCCCATAACATCCCAGCTTACTCTGTCAAATTTTTTCGCTACGTCAAAACCTACCAACAGCAGAAGTGGTTTCATACATTCTACTTCCGTCTGGATTATTATTGTTCTATTAATGCTGTCAAATTTTGCCTCCCCTCCTAGAATAGACAAAAAACACATTATAATCCTGATTTAAAATTGAAATGGGTCTATATGAGACTGGGGCTGAAGGGTCTTTGCATCTTTGGCCAATACAGCCACCACAGCTTTCTTCCAATATGTTGGTGCTTCTTTCCCCTCCTTATAAAATACTGCTAAATAAAATCTTCCAGAACTTTATCACTTTCTTCCCTCCTAATTTCCAAACTTCTACAAGAATACCATCTGTTCCTGGAGATTTTCCTAAAGATTGATTATACATCACTTTTTATATCATGCCCTCCAATCTTGACTGTAAGTTGTTGAGCCTCATCTATCTGTAAACTTGGCATAATTAAGTCTTCCATAAATATTTCCATTTGTACTCTTTTTTGATTTCCACATTCTCTGCTTCATACAAATTTTCATAACATTTCCAGAATATCTTTAAATCCTCTACAGGGTCTCTGGTTATTTTTAAATAGGTTTCCTAACTTTAGTGACAACCCTTTCAAATATCTGCTGGTTAAGTCATTTTGCTTAGTTCTTGTGCTCTGGAGTTATCAAAAATAGCTGCCTAACTGAAATTTCTCTAAACTCTTGCATATTATCCAGATATTCCCTTATTTTCTTTTTAGCACTCTGCATTTGCTCCTCCTCTTGTACTGTAAGATTCCCCTTATTCTGCAATATGTTAACCTTTGTCAGCCCCTCTAAGTAATTTCTGTTACTTCTTAACCATATCTGTTTTCCTTATTTTTGATCCTTATTTTAAACTCTCTTTTCATGCTATCCCACTCACTAGCTGTAACTACTGTTGCACGATCTGAAATAGTTATTGGAAGTGTAGTGACACTTTCAATTATGTATATGTTCCTGTGAAATACACTTGCTGTCTAGTCCATTTATTACACCTTGGAGAATTATTTGTAAATTCTGTTGGAGTTCCTACTAATGAATTCACTTCTTGCCACATACTTCCACAAATTTATTTGGGAAACCTACCCTCTTTTGTTGTATTTTCCCCACCTATAAATAATTCCTGCTGAAAGCTGACTATTTCTCCCAAAGCAGTTTTCTGTGGATTGTAAATACAAGGAATTGTAATCCTCATGCCTTGCCAATAGCCCCCTTACTACCACAAATCTACCATTTGCCTTTTTCCCCTCTTTTGTCACTATTAGAACCCCTGTGAATATCTGTTCTTAAATCTTCTCTTTTTCAAATTCACATGTTCATTTCTTTCTAAATGTGTTTCATGCAGCATTGCAGTCTGCACTCTGTATTTCTTAATATAATGAAATACTCTTTCCCTTTTATCTATACCTGTAAGGCCATTCACAATTCGAGATAATATGGACAGCACAGCCATTATGATAAAAGGCTATTGTTCCCACCTGTTATACATGACAATTTTTTGAATGTGTAATTCCAGTTTTTTTTGTTACATGCATATACTGTTTCAGTCTGATCTTTTTTACAGTTGTTTCTTCTCATCTCCATTTGAACCTATGTTACAAAAAAATAAATAAAGCACCAGTATTCCCTATTATCTTGGAATAAACACACACAACTATGTACATCTTCAAAACATGAAGTTTAAGCCTCTAGAAAGGTACACATGCCCCAGATTGGCAGTTGTACCTACATGCATTATCTAATATTAAATTAACATTACCCATGCTAAAGTGCATGCTGCATCCAGTGCTTCCACTTATTGCTGTTTGTTCTTTTCTTCTCTCTCTTCCACTAAACAAAACTAACATACAACATACTATAAAAATAAAAACAAAAGGATGAGGTTACAGGTTACTTTATGTGCAACATCAAAAGATTTAAAATCCAGTGCAAGCTGCTATGTTTTTAATTCTGATGAAAGCACTTTGGGATTAAAGTTTATTTTCTACACATTCGGTATCCATGACTTCACTTTTTATCTCTCTCCCCCTCTCAGATTAAAAAAAAACAGCTTATATGCTTTCAGAAAACATCAACTTTTAGACTTAACAAAAAGTGCACAGGCTATCTTTACAGAAAACTAGATGTTGCATTGTTCTATTAACTGCATTACAATTTTGTCTGTTAGGAAGGTTACCTTTTATTCATTTCCCATAATTTAAAATGTATTTTTTTTTCACTGAACTGTTTGCCATTACCTTTAAATTTTGCCTTTCCCTCAGCAAAGATTACTCTGAACTGTCAAGATTAACTGCTTGCACCTGCAGAGATCTTTTATCCATGGAAATGTACTTAGCAATGACTCTTTATAAATTTACTCAGAAAAGAAGCTACAGCTGCTCACAGCTACAGACATCTTGACTTAACTGAACATTTGCCAATAGAAAACAAACAAACAAGCTAATATATTTGCAGTTGTAAGAAGCTTAGCATTTTCATGACTTTCATCTTTTTGTCTTACTTTTAAAACCTACGTGCAAAAACAGCTGTTTATGGCTTAAGCCAAATTTAGTAATCTGAACATTTACCCTTGTAAAATTAAAAGCGAACAATCCTAATTGTACCTATAATATAATCAGTGCACTTTTGCACCCCACACCTAGCCCAGCAACCCAAGATCATGGTATAACATTAAACTTGCTTTTGTCCAGCCCTTTCCCCTTATACTGTCAAACCTATATTCTTACAACTAAAAAATACTTCTTACTTTAATATATTTAATACATACAACAGTCCCTGAAAAGACTCACCCCACATTTGAAATAGCCCTGACTACACAAAACTGTTTTGATGAATATAGCATGCAGTTGATATCATGAAATGTTTTATACAAATACTCGTAAGAACAAAAATTGTTATATTGACAGTTGGTTTCCCCCTTTTAGTGCCCTTCTAAACATTAATGATATAAAGAGGGGTATATGCTTTACAGTCCATCCACAAGTTTAACAAAGGCAACAAAAGTCTAGTGTTTTTCAAACACTTTTTCTTGCAAAATCATATTTCACAAATGTGATGAGATGCCTTATAGTCTTCCATTTATTCACTAATGTCAGAGTTGTTGCTCTTCCTGTTTTATCTCCATGTCCTGTCACCAGACTCTGATTCAAGTCCAAGGTACTGTTAATTCATCTAGCCAACTCCTGTGCTTTTTTTTTGTCTGTCAAGCATTTTGCTTTGGACATTGGAAAATATTTTGTTGGTGAAGTCTCTCTTTGAACCTCACTGGCAAAAGAATGAGAAGCAGAGACCCCTTCAAATTGCTGACTCACGTTTTGTTGGATAAACCTTTTTTATTACCTGTTTGGCATGTTCTGTCAAAAAATGACTTTGATCCACCAGGAAAAAAAAAACACTTTAAAACAGCTTAATACAGCAGGTTGAATCTCGTCCTATCTGCCTGTTGACCTTCTCTGATTGCTGGCATAAATTTGCTTCTAGTCCGCCTAGTGTACAGTGAATAATTATTTTCTACAAACACTCTGCTGTTTCCAGTTCTTAATATTTTGCCCTTCTGTCACAGTTTTGCCAGGATAATCTCTTTGTGCTGATATGATTGCATCTTTACTAATATAGGTCCCTGCTTCTTTCTCAAGGCCAGGTTTTGAGCATACACTCAAATGTGCCCTGTCAGTTAACAAATTCAGCTGTGCAACTTCAGTACAGTTGTTTATTTGTGCTTCCATAAAATTAATACAATCTGTTCCTTCCAGTTTCTCTGGTAAAGCAGAAAATTTCAGGTTTTCTCTGCATGCTCTGTCTTCTAAACTGTTCTTAAAAGAGAAACCTCATATTCAGCCAGTTTTTTCTTTGTCATTTCATGACATCTTCTGATTTTTGCATTTTTATCAGTTCTTCTGAATGGCTAGTTAAAGCTTTTATTTTTCTAGCCTTTTGTTGTTTGAATTGATGTATTGCTTCAGTGTTTCATTTATTTTAATCACCTCTGAGTACATTTGATTTATTTTTCCTCTAAGTTACTGAAAGCCATCTCTTGAACCAAAGCTGAAGCTTGAACTGCTCTGTGCCGAACAGCTGAAGAATCCTGTCTCGACAGTGTCTTCTCCATGTTTTCTGGTTGATTTTCTTTCAAGTTTTCTGAATTCTTATTTGTTGGCATCCAGGCAGTTTATTTATTAGCCAGTAACTGAATTTTACCAAAAATACACTTTTGATGGCACTCCTGTTTCTTCAGTTTCCATTTTCACACTGGGATATCCAAAGTTATACTGTTGATCAGAACCTCCTTAGTATTATGCCATCTATCATTTCTGTATCTCCTGAGCATTTTCATTTCTTGTTTAAAATGATCCTGATCACATATTGAAGACTGCTGGTGTTGCCCAAAGCCAGACAACGTATTGCATGTCGTCTGCTTGCAACAACAGTGCATAAGAGAATCCTGTCCAAAGTAACAAATGAGGAAAGTGCCAATACTTCTCCAAACAAGATGGCACAGGGAGACACAAACTATATTTTATAGATGTGTGATCTGAAATTACATTTGGATGCATCTTTTCTTTGCTGAAGATGCATATTTTTATGGGATGTATATTTGCAGTATGCACACACTTTATCCTTAGATCTGTATCTACTGACATAAACAGTATACTACAAAACTCCCAAACCAGTAACAGAATGATCATTTAAACCTGTAATTCCATCATACGTTCTGATATACCTGTCTAACTGGGATGTTCTAATAGCCATCTTTCCTTCTTCTGCATCAGATGTGTTACTGTATTCCAGTCCTCTGTAAATAAAGACAGACCTTTGAGAAATGTTGCATTTCTTAATCACTGGTCAAACTTTTTGATCGGTGTCAGGTGGTGAATAAACACTATAGACAGTAACTTGAATTGCTCCAATAAACCCTTTTAACCCACGATTATCAGTTAAGTTGTCTTCCAATATCAAAGGATAGTGTATAGAAATAAGCAACATAACTCCTCCCCTTTGCCTTGTTCCAAAAATGTCAGTTTCATAGCCAGTGATCAGTATCCTGTCCTTAATACCTAATGCTCATGCTTATCAAGGTGTGTGCGTGTGTGTGTGCTGCAGTACAGCAAATTAGTGCAAGCAAGGTCTCAACTTCCATAAATAAGGTGTTATCCTTTTTTTTTAGGTGGTTTATTCAGTCCATTAACATTCAAAGTAAAGGCACTCAGTCAACATTCGTCAAACATTTCCTCTTGAACTACCTTCCTGTAGAAGTCCCAAAAAAGGCTTCTCAGTAATAAATTACCAATTAACAAAGTAGTCATAGCATAACATACTATGTATCAAACAATATAAACTTTATACAAAGATCTCAGCATGTCAGCAGTAACTGAATCCAGAACTTGCAAACCTTTAACACAGTGCAATCCAAAAACAGTGAGTTTTACTCAGCCAAGCAGACATATACTGTTGATTCCTTACATATCCAGCAGTAACTACACATTCTATGAATCCCAGATATTCCCCCCAGTTTTTCCTCCATAGGATAATATGAGGTAATGGGAGGTACATGGGCAAAATAGGTCAGAAGTAGAGATTCTAGAGACACAAAAATCATAAATAATGAAAACATTCATGTCTTTCCCTGCACTGCCGTAAGCTCAGTTTCCTGAGTACATACATCTACTGCTGTAGTTGCAGAGGTTTCCAAAAAGACTATGTAGATACATTGTTCACCAGTACAAAAAATAAAATCAGACATGAAGGTGAAGGGAAGCAAACAAGAATGGAGATTTTTGTCCTTATTTACAACTGAACTAGAAATTTGTTTATTAATTTAACAAGTCTTAAGAGCCATGTCTGCAGGTGTTGCCTGAGCTAAATAGCTATTCTGTGTTAGAGACAAAGTGACTGCCGCCCAACTGCCTGCCACTGTTGTACCTACTGCCATCATCAGGGAATAAGAAAAACTCATAAGTAATGTCTTTTGGCTTTTCCCGGTTAGGGGTCGCCACAGCGGAACGCCGGTCCATTAATGATTGGCAGTGGATTTTTACGGTGCCGAGTTGTCAGCCCGATGCCCAGCCTTCAAAGAAGGTACACCCATTCATGCATCCACCTACCTGCATGCCTTTAAACGTCACTTGACTGCGGGGAGGACATGCAGGCTCCACACACAAGGTGCTCCAGCCGAGAATCTAACGGGAGAACCTCTTGCTGTGAGGTCTCAACGCTAACCGCTTCACCACCGCGGCCTAGCAAAACTCATAAGTTAACATTTGTATTTGCAGGAGGTTGCCCCCTACCCCCATCAATAAGTGTATGAATTCAAACATTGAACTGACTTTTAGTGCAACCCCCAGTGCATCTTCCTTGCAATTTTCATTACATTTTACTGTGTGATCTTTTTACTTGTAGTTTGTTTATTTAATAATCAGGAATGTGTGTGTGTGTGTGTGGGGCACAGCTTCCACACTAGGGTACAGGAGGAACACAGCCCCTGTGTAAAGAAACCCAACTAAATGGCCTTCAAGGACTTGCAGGGTAACTGCATGGGTCATCAGAAAGATGTGTTATGAGAAAGTGAGGATAGGCAGTTCTTCCTTTATCTGTAGAAAGATAGAATGACTGCAAATTAGATGGTGCTGTCACAAAATATAATGTGTTCCTGATTCTAATCTTAAACATGCTGCTGTTACTAATCGATAGGTAAAGCAATTTCTACACAGTTTAATTCTCTGAGGAAAAACTTGAAAAAAGTGACCCTTCCTCTCTGAACTTCTGCAATGTTCTTCATGTTTCACTGTGGTCATCACATTTGGGTTATCTGCTTGCAGTAGCCCTCAGTCGGCCTGATTATCAAAGTCTTGGGTGCTGCGTCGGTTGCTGTCTCATCTTCCATGACGTCAGGTAGTCAGGGGTGTAAAGCATTCAGCTGACACCATTACATCAGTCTTTCTTGCTGTGCGGTGCCCGAAGCAGAAGCAGTTCGCAAGTGTCGGTTGGCCAACTCCTGAAATTTTCGTTTTCGAGTTTCAAATCCAAAGTCTTCAACTAAGCTAAGTACCCCACTGGGGATCCTTTTTCTTTCTCTAAACCGATGTCAGTAAAAGTTAACAGTTGTATTTCTTGTGGAAAGCAAATACCTCATAAAGATTTTCATTCGTGCTGCATTCCTTGCTTAGGCCCAGACCATGACGTACCCCGCTGTTGGTTTTGTGCCTTATTCAAACCTTGTATTATTCATTGTCGGTTCATTTACACATCCAAATATTTTGGTACTCTGTTCAATTATCCAGAAATGGCTTCGGTAAGCCACCTGACTACTGACATTTTGAAAAAACGCAAAGATAAAGACAGAGACCGCATAGGTCCAAAGCTGCCTATGATGCTTCTCCTAAGCTAGTCGCCAGTTCACCGGTACTCAGTGAGGAACTTTTGCAGCCCCTGATACTCACTACTTCAGATTCGCAGGCCTCTACTGAGACCCATAATGAGTCCGGTATGCCGCGAGATGCTTCTTCGACTGTGGAACCTGCGGATGTCACTACACTGGATGGGTCCGGAACCGCTGTGCAGGCACTGGCTTCTGAGGGTGTATTCAGGCCTACTGACTTGCATATTAAACCAATGCCATCTTCTTCTTCAAGGCCTAAATCTCGATCTATGCCTAGAAAACTGACACCCAGACTGCATGGTCAGGCCCCTATGCCTAAAAAACAAATAATAAGAATGGCTGAAGACCTTATTACTCTAATCAGGGGAAGCCACCCTTCTCCCTCTAAGAGACCTAGGACTGATTTTTCTTCTGATTCCTCTGATCAGGATTCTGAAATTTCTGTTTTCTCTGATGACCAGGAGTTGCCCTTATCTACCTATGAGGATTCTGATGCAGAGGACTTCATTCCCTCTGCTTCCCCTCCAAAAGATTTCTCTCTTGGTGAAACTTTGCATACTCTTAGGGAGCATTTCCGCTGGGAAAGCCAGGATTACTCTGACTTCAAAAACAGGCTTAGGGAATTCTTACTCCTGCCTCAACACAGGCCTTTAGCTATCCCCTCTGTACTTGACATTGTAGATGATGCCTTCCTGGAATCTAGCCTGGCTCCAGACACCTTACCTCCGGCTCCCAGGAAGCCTGACCAGTATTACAGAGTACCTGATTCTCACAAGTTCCTCTTTAAGAATCCTACTACGGACCCAGAGACCATTTCACAGGGACCTAAAGGTATTAAGGCTACTACTGCCAAAAATCCTACCCCCTCTGATAGAGATTCCAGGGCCCTGGACAGATGGGGTAAGAAGGTATTCACTTTTGCTACTTTGGCCATTAGGGACTTAAACTGCCAGTTTCATATGTTAAAGTACCAGCAGCATCTTATTGAATTACTTAAACAGAAACTGATGTTGATTCTTGACTGTGCTGAAAATAAAGAATTACAGGATTTAATGCATTCTGCTGAACAAGTTGGTAAACATACCGTGCAATGTGGCTTTGACTCCTTAGAGGCATCTTGTAGGGCTGCTGTTACTGGGTCTGTTCTTAGAAGGCATGCTTGGCTCAAGGAGCAAACTCTGCCAGATCATGTTAAAGCCAAATTCCTGGATGCTCCCTTAAACCAAGACTGCCTGTTTGGCAACAAAGCAGAAGAAGTTCTTAAATAGATGGAGGAAAAAGCTAAATCTATGCAAACGGATAAAGATTTCCTGCAAGTACAGCCTCCCAGATTTAGTAGGCATTGGCCTTCTAAGAACTGGTCCTTTGTTGTCTCTTCCAGGCCTTCTCAGTCCAAATCCAGGAACAGCAGACCCACCTAGGCCACAGTCTCAAGGTATTCACAGGCATAAGCAGTGGGGGGCTCCCACTTCCAAAGCTGGAAATAGTAAGGCAACCCCCATGGTAAACTGTCACAATGACTTAACCTTAAACCTTCTAAGCCCTGCTCATCTGACCATGCCTTTGGGGGAAAGATCACCCTGCATGCAAAAAACTAGGAACTCATTACCCAATACAAATAGGTTTTAAATATTGTTTCCCAAGGATACAGATTCCACTTCCACACCTTACCAACCCCAAAAGTTTGGCCAGACCTACCCCCAAATCAGTAGACAGAGGTTCAACAGCAAATCCTCTCTTCTAAGTATCAGAGCTATTCAACCTGTCCCAGCAGAAGAATGGGGACAAGGTTTTTACTCCAGACTTTTCCTGGTACCCAGAAAAACAACTCCTGGTGTACTATCCTGGACCTATCTATCCTAAACACCTTTTTGGTAATTCCAAAATTCAGAATGCTAACTCTTCATCAGCTGCTTCCCATGCTAGGCAAAAATGTCTGGTTGGCAACATTGGATTTAAAGGAAGCTTACCTGCACATCCCAATAAGGGATTCTTGCAGAAAATACCTATGCTTCAGAGCAGGCTACATGCACTATCAGTTCTCTGCACTGCCCTTTGGCTTATCTACTGCACCCAGGGTATTCACAAAATGCCTAGCTCAAGTCATTGCATTTTGCAGGCAAAGAAATATTCAAATATACACATACCTGGACGATTGTCTAATTCAGGCAGAAAGCCAGGGCATACTATTAAATCATCTGGCATTTGTAAAGAAACTTCTAACCTCATTGGGGTACACCATAAACGAAAAGAAATCTCATCTAGTACCCTGCCAACAAATTGTATTCCTGGGAGCAAGCTTGAACACAACTTCCCAGATGGCCTACTTCACGCCAGAGAAACAAGTTTATCTGACAGCCTTTTTCCAAGTTACTGGCCACAAAGACCCAGTTAACTGCAAGCTCTGGGGTTCATGACCTCTTGCATCCTACTAATTCCATATGCAAGACTGCATATGAGGAAATTACAATGGTATCTGAAAAGCCTATGGTGTCAACATTCGCAGGACCTGGAAGCAGTGATTCCTGTCATCCCTTGTATAAAGACAGAATTCCTTTGGTGGGCAGAGGCCTGCTACCTCAACAAGGGACTGCCATTCACTCTACCCCCTGCCGCCCAAACCCTAACAACAGAGGCATCAGACTATGCATGGGGGCTCACTTGGCAGTGCATTCAGGGCAAATGGAACCCAAGTCAAATGCACCTGCATATCAATCAAAAAGAAATGTTAGCTGTACAGAATATTCTGACCGCCTTCAAGGACCACATCCTTCCAGGACAATTATTGGTAAAAACAAACACTACCATGTTATGTGGTACATAAACAAGCAGGGGGGAACCCACTCATACCTCCTCTGCAGACTAGCCATGGCTCTGTGGAACACAGCCTTGAGCTACCAAGTACACCTACAGGCTCAATTCCTGCCAGGCAATCTAAACTCACTGGCAGATGACCTAAGCAGAACTCTCATGGACCCACATGAGTGGAAACTGGAACCAAAGATATTCAACATGTTGAGAAACAAATGGGAGAGCCCAGAGATAGACCAGTTTGCCTCCTCTCAGAATTCCAATTGGACAAATTCTGCACAAGGACTCCCCACAGACAAGCTTGGAAAGTGGATGCCCTGTCCTTCGCCTGGGAAAACCTCTCAGTTTATGCCTTTCCCCCTCTACCTCTCCTCTCCAAAGTTCTACTAAAGCTCAAACAGGACAAACCAAGGACAATACTCATTGCACCAGACTGGCCATGCCAACACTGGTACCCCCTCTTGTACAGTGTGTCACTGCTGGAACCATGGCACCTGCCTCCGACCCCTTCCCTGCTGTCCCAGCAGGAGGGCCAGATTCTGCACCCCCAGCTTCAAATCCTGAACCTTGCAGCCTGGCTGATTACCTGAGCTCTCCATTACCATCCCTCAGTAAGCAAGTGCTGGATGTCATTCTGGAGGCAAGGAGGCTTAGTACTAGAAAATCCTATGGTGAAAAGTGGAGAAGATTCTGTTCCTGGAGCCAAACTCAGGGGATGGGCAAAACAGTGCCCAGTTTACCGCATATTCTTCAATACTTAACAGAGATGCTTCATAAGGGCCTTTCCTTCTCTTCTATTAAAATTCATGCCTCTGCCATTTCAGCACATTATAATACAGAACCACCCATCTTCGCTCGCCCACTGCTGAAGCAGTTCCTCAGAGGGCAAAAAATTTAAGACCACCCAGGAGAGCCCCTACTCCAGCCTGGAACCTTAACTTTGTATTGAAAAAGCTCACTCTACCTCCCTTTGAGCCAGCTGCAACTGCAGAGTTGAAATTCCTTTTTTGGAAAACAGCATTCCTTCTAGCCATCACTTCAGCAAAATGCGTGTCTGAATTACAAGCCGTCATGGCAGTGGAGCCCTTCATCTTCCATGCAGACAGGGTGTCCCTCAGGACCAATCCTTCCTTTATGCCCAATGTGGTATCCAGTGTGGCCCTTAATCAGTCCATTCATTTGCCAACTTTTTTTCTAATCCACAGAACAAAGGAGAACGAATTCTGCACTCTTTGGATGTGCACAGACAACTAAGATTTTATTTGGACAGGACTAAACCTCTCAGAAAAACTGAACAGCTGCTAGTTACCTTTGCTGCAGGGGCAGAGGGGAAGACCATTTAAAAGCAAACCATTTCTAAATGGATAGGCCATTGCATTAATTTTTGCTATGAGCACCATGGAAAACCTACTCCACAGGGGATAAGATCACATTCCACCAGGGCTGCATCTACTTCAACAGCCTTTCTCAGAGGTGTTCCTACCAGGGACATCCTAGAAGCTTCTACCTGGAGTTCTCTTCATACCTTCGCCAAGCATTGCCACTTGCCTATTTTCTCTAAATCCAGAGCTGGTTTTGCCACTGCAGTCTTGCAGGGCCTAATAGCTGCTCCTAATGCTCTCTAATTGCCCCCTCCCTTCCTTAGCTTTGGGAATCTACCCAAATGTAATGACTGCAACAGTGAAACATGAAGAACATAGTACAGTTGTGTACACTTACCATAAATGTAGATGTTCAAGTGTATTCACTGTTGCAGTCCTGGTTACCCTCCCTCCAGCCCCCTGACTTCTATTTGCTATACCTCTCTTCTTGTTTACTGCATTTAAGCTTTCTGGTGTATTTGCTTATAATTGGAGGTGTAATCTTCTATATAATTGCTTCCCATTATGGGAGCACCTGACATCTGCAGCAAGAAAAACTGATGTAATGGAGTCGGCTGCATGCTTTATACCCCTGACTACTTGACGTCATGGAAGAAGAGACAGCAACCGATGCAGGACCCAAGACTTTGATAATCACGCCGGCTGCCTGCAAGCAGATAACCCAAATGTAATGACTGCAACAGTGAATACACTCGAACATCTACATTTATGGTAAGTGTACACAACTGTACTTCCTCAGTGCCTTCCTGGGTCTTCTTGGCCTGGCTGTGTGGATTTTCTTAACCAACATTGCTATGCCCCATGACAGTAACTCACTTGCTGCCACATTTCAAGAGATCCTCATCTTTTCTTGCACAGGATCATGGACTGGTTGTGTCCATTTTATTTGTTTTCTGTTCTATAGATGAGTCTCCTGACATACAGTGGCAGCTAGACATTACATTAATTAAGAGTAACCGAGTTTTAGATTCAAACACAGTTCAATTGCTTAAAACTACTTCCAGTGTTTGTCGCTCTGTAATCCTCTGCCATTCTGTTATAAATAACATACACACTGCGCCTGTAACCTTACAAGAATGTTTGATGGTGTTAATACAAAATCCTGTAGTCGAGAGCTTTATCTCAAGTCCTTTAAGAGTTAGAAAGTGGTTAATCTTTCTGAGCAGTTTTGCTTATCTTAACAAATTGACACCTCTCTTATAAAACACAAGAGCCATGATAATTGTTGGCAAATGGTGGCTTAAAAGTCACTTCTCAAGTCATTCGTTTTCCAGTATGTTCTGAAGTTCTCTTACTCCTGCACTCTTCACTTCAAACCTCTGTCTATAACTGTTAGTACATCATTTTTGTAGTGTGTGAAAAATAATGATTACCCCTAGATTAGCTTTAGTAAAGTTTGTCACATTACTGCTACATTTTTTTAATTTGTAAGGTACAAAAAAGCACAACGAATGATATAGGACTTTCAACAGTACATTTCTTTTGCATGGTGGAGGTGATATGGTTATACTTAATATTTTGTACTTAACCAATAAATTCTGAATCAGATTAATCACAACCAAAAAAAACTAAAATATTATTTTCAACAAGATTATTGCATTGAGAAACTTAGTTTTTTCCCCAGGAATTCAGTGACATGTACACATCCACATTCCTGGCAGTACACCTCATCTGTCTTCTGACAGCTGGTGTCTTGCACAATTTCTTAATCTGAATTGTAATTTCCGTATGATTTTAGCACAGGCTTGGGTCACAAAGTCCTGACACATTAGTCTCCTTCCCTTCCTTTGTTATGACATTAAATTAAGGCCATCTTATAAGTATGTTCTTGCTGTACTGTGCCGAAGTAATGCTTTCTAGCCAGCTAAGGTAAACATGAGCAGGTTCTCTGTTCTGTTTCTTCTAGTGAAAACATGTGATTTCATTGCATTCCCAGCCTCTGGACTGCTCAACCATCCTCATTTTTTAGATTGCCCCAGTTTGGTTGTGGTAACCTTTTCTTCCTCTCACCTAGCAGATATAACCATGTTATCATACTTACTGTGGCTTTTAGTTTTTATATAAGTAAACAAGAAATTATAATAGCCAATGTCTCATAACGCTAGACATGAATATACCTACATGAAATATACTGATCTCTGTAAGGCAAGTGACTTCAACTCTAGTCTTGTCAAGCCCTAGGATGCGCCATCTCAATTGCCATAAACGGATAAAGCCCTGACTGTGACCTTGGTGACCAGAGTTCATTCAGCAACTCTGATACCTGCTGGAGTTAATAGCGGAGGGAAAGGAGTGTAGGGCCTTAGCTTAGTCCCCTCTGTCAGACAGAAAGGGTGAGGTCCATGTCCTGGGCACACAAAGTACTCCAGTTTCCTAATTACAGATATGGAAAAAAACCAGCAAAAAGTGCTGACCCAGAAGTTGATGCTATCTGCTAGCTTACATCACTCATAGGAGTGATCGACGGTCCTATGCTATGTCCATTGTACATGCTTCTGGATGAATGCTTACTGGGCATGAGCAGGGAGATGGGGCCTAATAAAAAAAGCCCTGATAGCTGCTCGAATGATTATCTCTGTTATCAGCTGTCATCTAACAGGAAACAAATGCAATCATTTTTTTCTTAGAGATGTCTGATTTTGAGGGCACTTAACCAGCCCAGGAAATGTTGACCATCTTACCCAGGGGACTGGGAGAATCACCTTTTCAGCTGGGTGGAAGGCTAGGCCATAGAACAAGGATGAATTGTTGGTGGTAGATCCTGCAGCATTTTTTCTTAAGAAGCAAGTAACTTTCCTCACTGTCTTGGCATAAGGTTTCTTGGCTACTGTAAATGCCTACCTAACTTTCCATCAAAATATCAGACCCCATGGCATCTACATAGTTAAAAAAATGCATTGATACATTTACAGTCCGTAGTGCAAGACATGTATATTAATCACGACAACCTGTAAAGTTTTAATTTGTAAAGGCAGTACTTACAAAGCCTTCCTTTTCCTGTTCTGCATAACCAAGTGCTCCAATAAGCTGTAGGAATAAAAAGGGCATAGTATAGCAAAGGGCAGAAAGATAGGTAAGGCAGTTATTCTTCAACCCCCGTTTAGAAAGCCATGTGTAGGTGCAGAAGATTTCCAGTTGCATTGCACTAGAATACCCTGTAATATTATGGCAGTGTGTTAGTGCACTAAGTCACTATTGGTCATGTATATCAAAGAAAATAAACTGTACTGGAAAAGAAAGAACATAATGAAAGTTGGGACTTTTTCAGGTAGCCCTGTTATGGGATCATCAGTGTGGCAGAACTGAGTTATCAAGCACCAGTTTAATTCCAACATCCAAGTTCCCAGGGCATCCTGGTATTAGTTCCTCTTTCTAACCCATCCCATCTGTCATTCCTTCACTGTCGAAAACCGTTATTTTTTACATCTGTTGCAAAATGATAGACCTCCCTTGTGCTGGTAGGTAGACATGCGTAAGAGCATCTAGAACATTCCAGTCTTTATTCCCCTTAAGAATTGATGCAAAACTAGTGATGCGGATTAAGTTGTCTACTGCCTAAACTTTCATTGTACTTCCCAGCAAAATAGATGGGTAAAGATGGAAGTGAAATATAGAAAATTTAGGAAGAAACCATTTTCTTATAATGTTCTCAGTAGCAGCATAATGCCATCCGTCACCAATATCAGACACACACTGGTGATTTTTTCCAACAAGGCAAATATCTTCTGTACTTATCTTTTTATGTGCACAAACATGGGCTTTGCAGTTACTGTGATTTTCACTGATACTATAGAAATTGTCATCAAATTATGACCTGCTCTAAAAAAGACCACCATTACATGAGGGCTTGCCCACTCTATATGAGATAAAAAGATTCAGACTTAACACTGATTTCTCATTTGATCATGCATTTCCCAACAGATTAGTACATAAGTGCTGATGTAACAGAAAGATTTTCTGCAAATATTCAAAAGGTTAAATTTTATCTTTTTAACAGTTGGCCAGTGAAATTTAAGTTGTAAGATGTACCACTCAACAACTGGTAAATCCTGTAATATATTTTCGGATTCCAGATTATGGTAATAGCCTGTAATATATTTTCAGACTTCAGACTACCCACATTAAAAAGCGCCTAGATTGTTTTGGTTGTATCTTAGTGTTATGAGTACATTTTTTGTACCTTTAGAGTGTTATTCTTAACTATGTTATTGTGGTATCTATGTCTATGAGTGTCTAATATGTGTGTGTCTGTGTGTGTGTGTGTGTGTATACACATATATATATATATATGTATATATATATATATATATATATATATATATATATATATATATATATATATATTCTGAGATCACTCTACAGTGGGGAAAAGACAAATTACCCGAGCCCCACTGTTCGCAATCTTGCATCAAAACAAAGCTGGCAATGTTCGATCAATTGAGATGTATATTTTTCAGATTGCACCATTCAGCCATCTCAGTGACACCAACATACATGGGTGTGTGTGTGTGTATGTGTTGTGAAGATAGGTGAAGGCTGCCAGCCTAGCCAGATAGAATTTTGTAGATTATTCTGTCATTTGTAATTATTAATGTAAGCCACACGCTTGTTCTCCTAAATGTGAAAAGACTGCATTGGATATTGAACTGCAAAAATGTAACAACAGTGCCCTCTCCTGTAAGTAGGCTAAGTCAAGCATTTTATGACGGTCTTTGATGTCAAAATTCGGAGCTGATATGTCTAGAGGGAGGCATCCTGCCTATTGTTTTAAGACAAGAGTTAATGGCTAGCATCTGCATATATAAATGTCCTTTATTGCTCTGGTTTCTGACCAGGTGTAAAGAATGTAAATGTAGTTTCTGTTAGCCTGGGAACACCAGAGAAGTGTGAAGAATGATGTCATGTGAAGCAGCTCTGTGTCATCAGTTTAAAGAGAGAGAATCAGAGCATGAGAACATTTGTCTTGAGAACATCCAACTCAGCACTGCCTGTGTCTAGATGTAAGTAGGATTTTAGAACTGTGTTTTCTCTTAGATATAGCTAGGAAATAGGAAGATTAGACAAGTTTGGTTTTCTGTGATGTCAGAACTTTTCTACCAGATTATTTTAAGTATTTCTCTGTGATCTCTGAACTCTTGACTAGCACTGTGTAGTAAGAAGTATTGTCTTGTGTTTTTATTATTTATTAACTATTTTTAAACCTTTCAACTGTGGTTGTTTTATGTAGAGTTAATTTAAGCTCTAGAGTACATTGCATGTATATAGTGATACTGTACCAAGTCACTCTAATAAGCCTTGACTGTTCAGTCACACTTGTCATTTGGATAATAATATTACACAGTAATAATTGGACACCCTTTCAGAAGGGCCTTTGAGTAGCTGACGTTAGTGGGTGGTGGCAGCTGGTACTACCTTTTAGACTGGGCAGAAAAGGGGCACAGCTGGAAAACATGTGCCAGCCTTCCCCAGGCGTGTCGATGTGGTTGTATACAACTCTTATCTCAAAGTGCTACCAGCACTAAACGTTCTACAAGGAAACAGCTCCAGTACTTATTATTAATGCCAACCCCCCCAGGCATGTCTAAAGGTCAGTTCCCTGTGCTATCTCCTATTAGCCTGGTGAGCTTGGGCATCCTGAGGCAATGTAGCAACTGCCTCATGTACACTGACAACCCTCTCCTTTTACCTCCCAACACTCAGACTTACAAGAGATGCAGTTGTATATTCAAACTGGAAGCTATGCACTCCACAACAAAGACCGGAATAGCTGGTCAAGAGGAGAAGGTCAACAATTGCACCACACCACATGGAACACATAGCCCTCCAGAACACACACCAGCACTGTCTTCACATAAAAACACAAACCAAACACCCACCTTCATGGAGGCTCTCAAGAAAAATCTACACAAACAGCAGAGACTTCTAAGGCAGAAACGCACTCGACCACAACAACATAGCAATAATCATGAGAGATATAACTCTCCTAAACAGTGTGCCACTCAGCCAAAGCACCTAAGGCAAAACAGCATGCCCAGTCATAGATGACTTGATAGTGAGGCACACTGATGTCCCACTCACTAGGTTGAATAAGGAGAAAGTAACAGTCGGCTGCCTGTCAGGTGCCAGGATCTGCCACATAACGCACGCACTCAGGTCCCTCAACAACAGGTACAAATATGACTCTGTCGTTGTACATGTGGGTGTGAATGGAGGACCTCTCAGATTATGTAGCCCAGACGGGTATGACCCTAGCCCTGAGCAGCCTCCTGCCATCACCCAGAATGATACCACAGTACAACCAGAAAATTATTAATTTCAACAATTGGCTAAGTTTCTGGTGTTATTCTAAGGGGATCCAGTATCTGTCTGCCTGGGATGACATGACTGACGGACCTAGATGCTTTGCCAGAGATGGCCTGCATCTGTCAACCCTGGGCTTCTGGATACTGGCCAAGGCTCTTGCCACCCCTATAGTGCCTTTTTTTAGGCAGTGTTACAAAGACCAAATTACCACAGTAACAGTTAAAAACAAATGCAATCTGAGGGTCATGCTGCTCAACACTAGAAGTCTAATTCTCAAAATGCACTTGCTTGAAGCACTCCTTAAAATGGAGAACATTGACGTTTGTGCTGCAACAGAGACCTGGTTGAAGACAGCAGATAGCACCCCTGCACTACCAGGCTATAAGTCATTCCATACCTTTCGGCTCCAGAACTTGGACCGAAACTCCAAAGGCGGTGGTGTTTCCATATTCATAAAGGATGCGCACACCACCAGACTGGTAGCCCAACATGATGCATCAGAGATACTTCAGGTGCAGCTAACATTGGGCAGGACAGCAATTCAGGTCGTAGCCTGCTATAGGTCCCCAACCATGACCCAAGACTTGCACTCCACATTCCTAAACACCCTGGAGAATATTAGGGTCTAACCTGACACTCTCATACTAGGTGACTTCAACTACCCCTTCATTAACTGGGAAAACTACTCATTTACCAATACACTTGACCAACGTTTCCTGGAATTCATCAATTCCAATGTCCTGGACCAGTTCATTCTTACCCCCACTAGAGGTGGCAACATCCTTGACCTGGTCATTAAAAACATAGGTGACCGTTTCTCTGTACCAATAGTCAACTCCTCCCTGTTTAAATCCGAACACAAACTAATCACCTTGTTAATCCAGACCCCCCCCCCCCCCAGAAAAGTACCACCATGAAAAACTTCTCCAAAGCTAACTTTGGGCTCTTAAAAACAGAGGTGGCTAACTTCATGACATCCATGCAATT